>NC_056615.1:3874234-4066734 GCF_018340385.1 Cyprinus carpio
ATGTTTTGTCCAATCAAATCCTTTCTAGATGGATGTCTCTCCCCCAATACCTTTTCAAATATTACTAATATGTACCTTTAAGGTACTTATTTGCACACTTTAGCATTCAATACAGTACTGCCCCAGTGACAGCTTACCTTTTTTTTTTCAAGAGAGAGAGAGAGAGTAGCAATACAGTGCAACAGTCATATTGCAATAATAACCCCAATTATTTTCTTCACAGGAGAACTGAATTTTAAAGACAGAACTACTGTTAACTAATGGTGTAACCCTGGGCAAATTTGGGTTTCTATGGTATATGATTTATTTATTTTATTTTATTTTAAAATAGTGGAATTTCTGGCTAGAAACAATATTTTCCATGATTCTGCAATGAAATATCCACCAGTAATTATTTGTATTTTATTTTATTTTATTTTATTTTATTTTATTTTATTTTATTTTATTTTATTTTATTTTATTTTATTTTATTTTATTTTATTTGATTTTATTTGATTTTATTTGATTTGATTTGATTTGATTTGAAAAGTACTTCCAGATCCAAGGCCACTAAAAACATGGGTTACATTTTTAGTGTCTTAAACGTGTATTGGCTATCTAAAAAATACCAGCCCACCTTTCTGATTTAACATGACTTACAACAATGGAAGGAAAATGACATTCATCAAACCGTTTCATGCGCTCTTTAAGTGCTGAAATGTCCTTTCACTGAGAGCAAAATAACAGCTATGAAATAACAGGCACTTCTGGAGTCGGTTTGTTCAGTTTTTTTAGCCCATGTGCTGTGCTCCATGTGATTCTATTCATTTCTTAGAGGAGAGATTGTCTCATTGTTTCTCTTATAGACAACGAGATAACAAGATCAAACTCAGACGTGCTTAAGCCTGCTGTTTCTGAGATTATTCCCTGTACTGTAATTTCATACATATCTCATGTAGAGATCTCAACAATGTCTCAAACTGTGCTCACACTTTCCAAGATACCAACTGCAATCGCAAATCAGTATGAATGCAAACATTTCTAAATATTCGCTATCTAAGACCAAACGATTTGAGCTATACTATTCATTTTACAGCTCTGTAATCTTACGGTATGTCAACATTTGTGTCTCTTATTAATTCTCCAAAGGAAAAAACACATTAAAAAGCTCATACTTCATTGAGTTTTATTGCATATACTAAGCTTTGAAAGAGCAGCATCTGTACAATACAGATTTCCAGGCATAACAAGCTGGTTTGTCATGTAACATCTGCTGTGCATTTCCAATGAGACCTTAATGATTCAATCCCTTGGATGGACACTTGTTGAGGAGATGAATTATCCCTGTAATCTTGAGGCCAAGGAAGTGTCAGCTGAGCTTTAGAGATGCTTCAGTTGACCAGTGAGAGATCAGGCCCTGGACGGATGCGATGGACATACTACAGATGGAAAGAGTGAGTTCATGCCTGGAGCCGCTCGTATCAGTCTCTGAGAAGATGGATGGATCCCGTGAAGAGCAGCGACCGCCCAGGATCAAAAAACCTCAAGAGTATGGCCATAAAGATGCTTTAACTCAAGTATGCAAATGAAGACATGAATGCTTGTTCAGTTGCATGTGTGTTTATGCGCTGCTGTGGCAGTAACAAACTTCAGTACTTAAGGGGGTGATAGAGTTCACTTCAAATGCCTTGCCTTTAAACCGAGTGTGTTAAAGTTCAGCTAGCTATCTGTAAACATGTCTACAGTTGAACTAACTATAACTAACATTGCTCAGCAAGAATCTCTTGAAATTGCTGCACCGTGACGGTAATTGACCTGAACGAGAAACTGACGGCAGAAGAAGATGGTTTTCGCTAAAGCCCGCTATAGCGCCTCTTGTGGTAATGCAGACAAAAATGGTAAACATCCAATTTAACTGCTTTTATAACTGATAAGGAAGAAATATTATCTGATATCACTAAATCTAAACCTAAGTACCTACATTCATTTATACCAAGAAAAAAAAAATTATGGGTTAAATCAAGTGATAATAGCACTTTCAGGTGACATCTGCGGACTGTACTTTTTACAGCGTGCAGTTTGGGTGAAATCGGCTTGTGAGCCTTCATGAAAAAGTGCACATGCATTTAAAAAGAGTACTTATAATCAAAATAATAAAAGAATATGAATGAAAAAAAACCTGAAATGTTTTCAGATGCTTAACTCCATGTTCATGCTGAACTTAAAAGTGATTTTCTGACCCTAACATAGGACTTAAGTACATACATTTACTTCTATTGTCTTAGAAACATGGTTAAAGTTATTGCTGAATGTACTGACAAGCATTTATGATTAACTAAAATATACTTTAATGTCATTTCTATTTAAACTTATATGCCATTTATTTAAATATGTTTCTAATAACACATTTTTAATGTTGAAGTTGCAATATAGTGCATTTAAAATCCATTGCCTCTAAATGTAATATCAAATAACATACTAAAATTATAAAATAACAATTATAATATATGTAGTTAAAATTATAATCAAGTGCTTCAGGGTACATTTACTTGACAACAATGAAAATATTTTACTTTGCATTTTTTTCATACAAATGAAAACGACCCCTGTTCACACGGATTCGCAAAAATGAATATAAACACTGTATTATTCATGCCTGGCCAGTAGATGGTGCACACATATGCATAACTGTAGTCTGAACACGTAATACACATTCGCATGATGTCACCGTTTTTACAAATGTGCATTTTCATAGTTTTCAAGGAGGCAATAACAACACTGTTTTCAAAAACTTGCACTTCGAAACCAGTTTTTTTTCCCCGTCTTCGTGTGAAATGTACGGCCCATATGCAAAAAAAGTTCTCCATTTTCAATTGAAAACTATGTAGTGCACACCTCTCATAGTATGTACGTCAACACATCAAAATAAGTGTATATATATAAGTGTACATTACTGCAAATACAGATTTTTACAAAACATACGTTTAAGATTTGAAATTCCTTTAAAGTGCACATTCAGTACAATTAAGCGCACTTCTTTTTCACAAGGGTAGCTGCAAGCGTTTGCATTAGCATGCTTCGATGTGGAGTACGTTTCAGGTCTTGCTGCTCTTTTTGCCTGTTTTTTACTATAATATCGCTCATTGTCCCTCAAGAGGCTGGTAGTGTGCAGAAGTGCCTTTGTGCTCCTGGGCTCATGTAGGGTTCTGCTTCAGACTTTATCTTGTTTGCCGTGTAAGCAGCGCTGTGCACCCAGGGCCCAAAATTCAAATACAGGGAATATATTAACTGCGCAGATAGAGGAAGGGGGAGGGGAAGCAGTGCGGGATGGAGACCCAACGGAGGAATACAGAGAAAAGACGTGCGGAAAAGTGCATCTAGTAGACATCATATTTTACTCGGCCTGTACCTCTATTATTTGGGATGAATTAATGCAATCACATATTTCTAAACCTTCACCTCTCATTTGCGTCCCGTTTGCGTCTGTACAAGGTTGACTGTGTGGTCCACCTCCGGGACAGCTGGGATATCTCTGTGTGGAGCAGCACACTTTAGGCGTGACCCTAAACTCTCCAACACCACCCAGCAGTCAACTGTGAAAACAAGACGTGCTGCTGCCCTGCAGGGGGCCTGAGTGCTCCTTCAGGGGTTCGAGCTTTGGGGGAGCTGGTGTGGGCTTTTGCCCCGGGGCAAGGCTGGAAGAGGTGAGGGTTGGGAGGTATAGGTGGGCAGGATTAGGGCTACATTGAAATGCTGTGATTGCACTAATGCAGCCAGACCTCCAAAACGCTAGAACGGTTCTTTATAGAAAAACACTGAAGCTCAATTATCCTGACCTAAGGGTTGCCATGTGAAAAAGAAGTGCACTTTCGCATATTTATTACAGAAGTATTATCAATTGAAGGAACATACTTAAATGCAAACTTAATGTAATGATTTGGACACGTAGATACATATTAAGTGCAATTAAATCAAAATGTAGTATAGTGTAAAATAATATTAAATGCAGTTATATGAACGTTATTGTGTTGAAATATGGTTAAAATGTACTGACAAGCATTTATGATCAACTAAAATATGTCATTTCAGTTGAAAACTGTATGTCATGTATTTAAATATATTTGTAATTACACATTTAAAATGAAGTTGCAATTTAGAATATATTAAAATCTATTAAAATGAATACTGAATATCACAATGCAGTTCAATCAATTGTTAGTTAGTCAACACATTAAAATAAGTGTACTTCTTTAAAACATGATAAAAGTTATTGAAACTGTGATTTAAAATGTACTTTAAAATAACTTTTAATTCGACATTATTACAAAGTGACGTTTTATTTTTGTACTTAAACATAGTCATAAAAGAGAACTCTCTTTAAGTACACTTAAGCAGCCTATTATTTCATTACTATTCTATTAAAAAAGGAAATTTGCACAGTTAAGCACACTTATTTGGCTTTTCCCACATGAAATCTGTGCCTACACATTTTCTGAGAATTCAGACACATGACATTCATAGAGGTCTGTGTGTTCTCCTCCCTTTGTGTGTTAGTTTATCTGTAAACATAAAAAAAAAAATGACAATATCCAGTTTTTATGCACAATCCTGATCTTATCTTGCACAATTCAACAGGCAACATTCTTGTGAATAAAATATTAATTCTAAATAAATAATAATTTTTATTTATCAAAATGTAATAGCTTGTTCTGCATATAAAGTGTCTTTTCTTTTCATACAAATCGCTCTTATTTTTCAGCACCTCTCCTCCAACCACCTGGCAACATTGTGGTGTGTAACACACACTTTTCACAATTCAATCATTTCCTGATAAAACGTCCCACTTTGCATTTTTTTTTCTTCTTCCATTGGATCTCCTGTTTCAAATGGAAAAATATCTTATTACACATGAAGAATGGATTATTTTGGCTAATTTAATTTTATGCCACCAACTGTGTAGTACTCACAGCTCTGTTTAACAGATTTTAACTTGTTTAAAGGGATAGATCACCCTAAAATGAAAAGTCATCATTTACTCACTTTGTGTTCCGAACCTGTGTAAGTTTGTTTCTCCTGTTGAACACAGAAAAACATTGTTGAAGAATGTTGGTAACCACACAGTTGCTGGTAGCCATTGACTTCCATAGTATGGAGAAAAAAATATACTATGGAGTCAATGGCTACCAGCAACTGTGTGGTTACCAAGGTTCTTCAAAAACAAAACAAAACAAAACAAAACAAAACAAAACAAAACAAAACAAAACAAAACAAAACAAAACAAACAAACAAAAACATTACTGTGGAAGTCAATGGCTACCAGCAACTTAAAAACTTTAAAAAAAAAAACCTAACCCTAACAAAAAAATAAATAAAAAACAACGTTCTTTAAAACCAAACCAAAACAAACAAACAAACAAAAACATTACTATGGAAGTCAATGGCTACCAGCAACATAAAAACTAAAAAAAAAAAAAAAAAAAAAGCTAACCCTAACAAAAAAATAAATAAAAACCAACGTTCTTCAAAACCAAACCAAACCAAACCAAACAAACAAACAAACACAAACATTACTATGGATGTCAATGGCTACCAGCAACTCGGTGGTTACCAACATTCTTCAGACACAAAACAAAACAATCAAAGTCAATGGCTACCAGTAACTGTTTGGTTACCAACATTCTTTAAAGTATATCTCTTTTGTGTTCAACAGATCATACAGGTCTGGAACAACAGTGTGAGTAAATCATAACAGAATTGTCATTTTTGGGTGAACTATACCCTTAAATCCTTTCAGTTGAATTTCCTCACAGGAAAATCCGGGCCAGTTTATAGAGTATTACCACCAGATGGTTTTGACCTGTGACATGTGTTACTGGAAATATCTGGGATCCCAGAGCTTTGGACAACATCGGCGCTCATTTGGAAAGGATGCTGGGATTGCCTCTGAACTAATTGGGCATTAGCTCAAAGCTGGCACCCGACCCTTGGACACGGCTCCTGGAAAAGGGCAGGATGCCCGCTATGGAGTTGCTTGGCAAGTGGCACTGCCTGTCATGTTTGGCCCTTTCTGAAAACAGAAACAGGACTCGATGATGCTGATGTTCAGATGCTGTCATCTTTATTGTTTTAGGCAGGTCACTGCACAGGTGCAAACAAACAAACAAAGCTCTCACTGTCAGGATACGTGCGCTAATGAAGAATGACTGACGTGAGCAATATTCATCAGCCGAAGAAAGAAAAGACACGGCATTTTAATATCTTCTGATAGCAGTTGGAGCCACAAACAGAAGAAAGACTGGTTCTTCAGAAACAAGGTTACGCTGTGCACAAATCCACCATTCATTTTTTTCTGGCAGCACAGGGACATTTTTAGATGAGAGAATATGGAAAGGTGAAATATGAAATGAAAAAGCTTCTGCAGTCCATTTCATTTGTAGTACAAAACAGCTTATCTTAAAAGAGAAGACCATAGATTTGAGTAGATTGAGGCCATTGCTGGGGTGCTCTAAGTAGTTACTATACTGTTACTAGGTGGTTGCCAGGGTGTTCTGGCTGTTGCTAGGGTATTCTAAGTAGTTACTAACAGTTGCTAGGTGGTTGCCAGGGTCTTCTAGTTGCTAGGGTGTTTTTGCTGTTGCTAGGGTGTTCAAAGTAGATAGCAGGTCACAGCAAGGTGGCTGCCAGGTTCCTCTAGTTAATTACTAAACTGTTGCTATAGAGTTATATGAAGTAACAAGGCCATTGCAAGGTGGTTGCTAAGGTGTTCTGGATGTTGCTGGGGTGTTCTAAGTAGATATTAGGCCATTGCTAAGTGGTTGCTAGCATGTTTTGGCTGTTGCCTAGGGTGTTCCAAGTATATAGTTGGTCACAGCAAGGTGGTTGCCAGGATCCTCTTGATAATTACTAAACTGTTGCTATGGAGTTGTATGAAGTTACTAGACCATTGCTATGCGGTTGCTAGGGTGTTCTGGATGTTGCTAGGGTGTTGTAAGTATTAGACCGTTATTAGGTGGTTGTCAAGGTGTTCTAGTTGTTTACTAGGAGGTTGCCATGGTGTTCTGGCTGTTGCTAGGGTGTTCTAAGTAGATACTAGGCCATTGCTAGGTGGTTGCTATGGTGTTCTAAGTAGATATTAGGCAGTTGCTATGTGGTTGCTAGGGTGTTTTGGCTGTTGATAGAGTGTTCTAAGTGGTTACTAGGCCATTGCTGGGTGGTTGCTAGGGTGTTCTGGCTGTTGATAGAGTGTTCTAAGTAGTTACTAGGCCATTGCTGGGTGGTTGCTAGGGTGTTCTGGCTGTTGATAGAGTGTTCTAAGTAGTTACTAGGCCATTGCTGCTGGGTGGTTGCTAGGGTGTTCTAGCTGTTGATAGAGTGTTCTAAGTAGTTACTAGGCCATTGCTGGGTGGTTGCTAGGGTGTTCTGGCTGTTGATAGAGTGTTCTAAGTAGTTACTAGGCCATTGCTTGGTGGTTGCTAGGGTGTTCTGGCTGTTGATAGAGTGTTCTAAGTAGTTACTAGGCCATTGCTTGGTGGTTGCTAGGGTGTTCTGGCTGTTGATAGAGTGTTCTAAGTAGTTACTAGGCCATTGCTTGGTGGTTGCTAGGGTGTTCTGGCTGTTGATAGAGTGTTCTAAGTAGTTACTAGGCCATTGCTGGGTGGTTGCTATGGTGTTCTGGCTGTTGATAGAGTGTTCTAAGTAGTTACTAGGTCATTGCTGGGTGGTTGCTAGGGTGTTCTGGCTGTTGATAGAGTGTTCTAAGTGGTTACTAGGCCATTGCTTGGTGGTTGCTAGGGTGTTCTGGCTGTTGATAGAGTGGTTCTAAGTGGTTACTAGGCCATTGCTGGGTGGTTGCTAGGGTGTTCTGGCTGTTGATAGAGTGTTCTAAGTAGTTACTAGGCCATTGCTGGGTGGTTGCTAGGGTGTTCTAGCTGTTGATAGAGTGTTCTAAGTAGTTACTAGGCCATTGCTTGGTGGTTGCTAGGGTGTTCTGGCTGTTGATAGAGTGTTCTAAGTGGTTACTAGGCCATTGCTGGGTGGTTGCTATGGTGTTCTGGCTGTTGATAGAGTGTTCTAAGTAGTTACTAGGCCATTGCTTGGTGGTTGCTAGGGTGTTCTGGCTGTTGATAGAGTGTTTCTAAGTAGTTACTAGGCCATTGCTGGGTGGTTGCTATGGTGTTCTGGCTGTTGATAGAGTGTTCTAAGTAGTTACTAGGCCATTGCTGGGTGGTTGCTAGGTGTGTTCTGGCTGTTGATAGAGTGTTCTAAGTAGTTACTAGGCCATTGCTTGGTGGTTGCTAGGGTGTTCTGGCTGTTGATAGAGTGTTCTAAGTGGTTACTAGGCCATTGCTTGGTGGTTGCTAGGGTGTTCTAGCTGTTGATAGAGTGTTCTAAGTGGTTACTAGGCCATTGCTGGGTTGTTTGCCAGGGTGTTCTAGCTGTTGATAGAGTGTTCTAAGTGGTTACTAGGCCATTGCTGGGTGGTTGCCAGGGTGTTCTAGCTGTTGATAGAGTGTTCTAAGTAGTTACTAGGCCATTGCTGGGTGGTTGCTAGGGTGTTCTAGCTGTTGATAGAGTGTTATAAGTAGTTACTAGGCCATTGCTGGGTGGTTGCTAGGGTGTTCTGGCTGTTGATAGAGTGTTCTAAGTGGTTACTAGGCCATTGCTGGGTGGTTGCCAGGGTGTTCTGGCTGTTGATAGAGTGTTCTAAGTAGTTACTAGGCCATTGCTGGGTGGTTGCTAGGGTGTTCTGGCTGTTGATAGAGTGTTCTAAGTAGTTACTAGGCCATTGCTGGGTGGTTGCCAGGGTGTTCTGGCTGTTGATAGAGTGTTCTAAGTAGTTACTAGGCCATTGCTGGGTGGTTGCCAGGGTGTTCTAGCTGTTGATAGAGTGTTCTAAGTAGTTACTAGGCCATTGCTGGGTGGTTGCCAGGGTGTTCTGGCTGTTGATAGAGTGTTCTAAGTAGTTACTAGGCTGTAGGTCCTCTAGTTAATTACTAAGCTGTTGCTAGGGAGTTGCTATGCAGTTACCAGACCATTGCTTGCTGTTTTCCAGGGTGTTCTAGTTGATTACTAGGCTGTTGATAAGTGGTTTCTAGGATGTTCTCTGTGGTTGTTAGATGGAATCCGCAGACTCGTCAGTGAAACCATCCAATAACATTAACTGAGTGTAATCTAATTTATTATTAATGTCTAAGTTATCATTAATGTCTGACTTATGTGCAGACGTTTCATATTTAAGGTCTGTTCAAATCATTAACCCTAAGTATGAGCAATAATAATAGTGATGTCGAAGCAAACACTACTAACAAGAAACAACATAATCGCTGATCAATAACTGAGCGTTGTCACATCAGATCAGTTTTAGCAGACTCTGATCTGGTGTTTTTATATATATATACATATATATATATATGCACACAGAGAGATAAAAGTGTACGGTTGCATTTGCCTGTATAAGGCAATAAAGCACTTGCACTGCAATGAGAGCAAAAGAGAGAGACAGAGAGGCCCAGCAGCCCAGAAAAAACACCAGAGGCCCCGTTATGCAGAAACACAGATTTAATGTAAGGCTTGGCTCTCTGTTATGGTCGGCAGAGAGACAGAAAAGCTGGTCTGGATCTGACGGGGAAGGAGAGAGGCATGGAAAAAAACAGCTTTCTGAGCTCGTGTGCACAGGACGCCTGTGAACTCACTTGCTGCAGGTGAGTGCAGGTGTGAATAGGGGTGTGCGATACTGAAAAAAAAAAATGATATCTTTATATTTACTGTATTTAATTGAATGATTATTAAACACTATTTTGCTGAGTGTGTTTTTTTGTGCTGGTACAGGCTTGTCATGGATGAATAAATATGACACTACAACCGCCTTTAGGTGGCAGCAAATGATTCATTAAATCATTTATTCAAACGATTCGTTCAAAACGGCTGATTCATTCAGAAACAGAGCAAACGGCTGGTTCATTCAGAAACGAACCAAGTGACTGTCTTTATGAACTGATCATTGATTCATCGACTCAAAGGATTGGTTCAAAAACAGATTCATTCAAAGAAACAAAACACCACAGTGTTGCTCTGAGACGCACAAATGCTCTGCTCCAGCTTTGACTGAAACATACGATGTTGTGTCTAAAATGTACCTCACTCGATATTAACCTCTTGTTTGCTGAACTGTTGTATAAAATTAATATCACATTTGCGATCATGCTCACCTTCCGTGCTAATATTAAGGAAAACTGCACCATTGCTGGTGTGATATTACTTAACTTTATAAAATGTAAAAACCAAAACCTATACAGGGGTATTTTTTGCTTTCATAATTTGATTTATAGGAACATTCTAACTGCATTCTTATAGGCTTCATCACGTATGAATTTTCAAGACATGTTTTTTGTTTTCTGCAAAGTGAGTGACATATTCGATAATGTCAGCTCGCATATCGTTACAACAAGTATGATATTATCGCAGATGATAAAAATCGTACACCCCTAGCCTCTGTGAAAACTGTGGGTCACGTTTCAAAAGCCAGAGTGCTGGACTGTGTTTGAAAAGGCCTTTAGGATTCCCTGTTGTCCACAATGCCATCCTGCATTAATTTAACAACCTACACCCCGGGGAAATCAGGGAAACTTGCTGTAAATTGACAAAGCCCACACCCTTCCACTCCCTTATTTATAGTTTCAAGCTCAATAACCTTGTTATTAAAGCAGGTTTACAAGAAGCTCGCATACATCTCTGAATTAGATATATGAAGTAGAAAGGTTGCCATCTGCCACAGCGATAAACGCCGATTTAACCAAAGGTGAAAAAGTTGACGCGAACGCTTCAATTGGATCTTCATTTTCAATAAAGATGCATTAGTGAATCAAAACCTAAAATGCACTATAAAAAATTCAGTTTGAGAACGTCTGGATGCATTTTTATTGTCCACTAGATAGCAAATAAGAAAAGGAACGCTGTAACAGAATAACATGCCAGTTGCAATGTCGAAAAAGCTGACAGGCGCGGATGCTGTTCAGTAAGAGACGAGGGGTGAAGCATGCACTTTCTCAGCGAGAAACTCTGTATTGAACAGGCATATTTAGTCTGACCTTTACTCTAGTATTAAATCTAAAAAAAAATCCCAGAGGTGTGAAAACCTATTGCTTCATTAGCACTATCACGCCGCAGTTGTCAGTAAACGCCGTCAACAGATGCATGTGATTTATGCTCATTAAGCTGCACGATCTCCATGGACTGTCTCGTGCTTTTAATTATGCCACTGCATTAACTACTAGTCTGTTTTTATACACACTACATAATGTTGTGAGTGATTAATGCCATTCTGTACTACAACAAATTCTTACACAAATGACAGGCGTATTTTTTTTTTTTTTTACAAATGACAAAAAAGGTATTTCAAATACATTTAATTAAAATGCTGCCCAAAACATTGATTTGTTTAGCACTTTATTAACTGTGTTTTGTGTTTGGGAGTGACTCTATACACAATTAAGGAATTTGTCTGTATTTACTTAGGGATGATGTTAAAATATTAAATAAAAAAATGAGCTAAAGCAACACGACACAATATTTTGTCACAACTTAACTATGTTCAGTCCCCCTAAGTCTTATAAGGCGTGTTTGGACATAACTCGTAAAAATCATTAGCATTAGCAGGAGAGTAAACATCAACAAAAAGATCCCAGTCAGATCATCTCCTCACAACAGTGTATTTGTATCGCATTATTTTCTAAAGCGAATGGAAACAACAGTCAAAAACAATCAAAAGGTGCTCATGGTGTGCTTCCTGCTCTTTTAAAGCAGTCGAGACGTTCAGACACCACGACAAGCGAGACATCACAAACACGTCCCAGTGTGAGAGTGAGTGCTAAAAGAGCTCCCAGTGTCCTCCAGAGCCCTCAGATCTGCGCCGGCTGTGTTTCCACCGCTGGGAAGCAGGTAGAAAGCCCTTCCTGGCGTCTTCTCATCCACTGCTTAATCTCACCCGCAATCATGCTCAGTGACAGGCGCACAAAGCCAGACACCAAGCACAACAAGGCCTTGCTATTATGTAACCAGCGACAGCTGGGCGAGCAGAGGAGGGGCGACCCAGCCGCCGTGGCAGCACTTTCTGACACCCAGACGTGACAATCAGGAAGAGGCCAAGGACAGAGAACGGAGAACGGAGGGAGGGGAGAACGTGGGGGGTGTTAAGGATAAAACAGGATGGATGTGGCTTATGCTAATGCAGGAGGACTCAGAACACAGGCAGCGTGAGGGATAAGGATGCTGACCTTTCTCTTAGTCACCCATCACGCAGACAAAAGAGTCCAGGCCTTGAGTGTTTCGGTGCAGCAAAAGCGTGGTTTGATAAGAAAATTCAGATATGGGACGACAAGAGCGAGCTATTAGACTTTAGCTTGTTTGTTTGCAGCCGTTTTGATTCATGACATCTTTTCACAAATTATTATCCAATTTCACATCAAGTAACACATCAAATTAAATGTGAAATTTTGAAGCAGAAAGAGTATTTATTTATATTTTTTCAAAAATAATGAGACTTTTGAACTTCGAGACTAAAAATGCACTTAAAAAGCTATAAATATAACTCTTATTTTTGTAGAGAGAAATGGAAAATAATTAATAATACACTGTAAAAACAATTTAAAAAAATACAATGTAACTGTATTAATGTGAAGGAATTCTCCATATTCATTTATTTATTTTTCAGATGTTTTACCTGTACTTTTAATTTTTGCACTTCATTGCATTTATTAGGTTTAGCTGGATAATATCCAAGCAGAGAATTACCGGTTCAGTTTTTTTTACAGTGTAAAATATGTAATATATTATATATATATATATATATATATATATATATATATATATATATATATATATATATATATATATATATATATATATATATAAATACTACATGTGATTCATCCATATCCATTTATCAGCTTTTATAATTTTTATTATAATCCAATTTTTTTATAATAATTGGTCAATTCAATAATAATAATAATAATAATAATAATAATAATAATAAATGCATTACAGTAATTTGGGAAGGAAATTTAAATAAATTTGGTCACAAAAAAAGTAATGTTACACAAGCAAAAAAATAAAAATATAAAAATGGACCATCTCAGTGGTGCTATAAAATCATTAGTGTCTTTATATATTTTGGGGGTGGAGGGCTTAAACCTGTACACTGTCAATGAACACAGAATTATTATTATTATTATTTTTTTTTTTTTTTTGCATTGTGCAGAACAAGGTCTAAACGTCTAGTTGCACCATATAAAGGGAACTGACTTTTCTATATTCTTCAGTATAAAGTAAAAGGTGCCACAGTGTTCAGAGGCACCCAAACGTCTGACTGAATTCCCGTCGCATTCCTCATGACGAGGCGTTTCTTAGCAGCCCGTCTGTGCCAGAGAGCCATGTTACTGGCAGACGCTCCTGGAGCCAGAATAGCAGGAGCTCATCAACAGGAAGCGGAAAGAGTTGGCCGAATCCCAAATACTTGAGTCAAATACTTGATACCCCTGTCTAGTGTGCCAAAAAGAGACAGGGGTTCCTCACAGGTCTTCACACCAGTGCAGGTCTATCAGAATCAAGACGGCATTCATGGAAGCCATCACACTTATTTATATTTATCATGATAATTTATCATACCGTAAATATGACATTCCAAACTTAATAATAAATATAATTTAAATATTTTTATTAAATAATACTAAAATAAAAAAGCAATTTTATTGGTTTCTAATATTTAATTCGAAACAATAAACACGATTTAAATTCATGGTGTTGTTTGTTGCACAGCCTTTAGTTTACACTGTATTTTTATTCAATAATTAATCACCTTAGAAAATAATAAGATAATATTGTAGGGTTAAATGAGCTTAATCGTCTGGGAATATCCTAAAAATATATTTAATATTCCTATGCTATAAATATAACTCTTATTTTTGTACAAAGAAGGGAAAAATATATCATAATATATATAAATATATATATACATAAAACATTTTTGGCCAGAATTCATGAGATTCATCCATGCACATACATCAGAGCTTTTACAATTCTCATTATAAACCTATACTTTTACTATTTAAAAAAAAAAAAACAATTATAGTGCATGCCTGTATGAGTAGACTCAATGCAATTTCGACTATAAAACTTCCAAACTCGTGTGCTGCATGAGTGCACATCCCCGTCGCATTAACTACAGAACTATCAATGCATCTAGAGGTCAGAGTACAGAGGATCCTGTTCCCAGAGAACACAGCCTTCAGCTCGGACTGGGAGCGTTTCCAGACGCTTTACTCCTCTTTATTTGACCGTAAAATATAAAAACAACTATTTATATCTTCTGTTTCACTCTTTAAGTACCCCACGTAGCTGATTCCGGTTTAAAATCTAGCCCAGTGTTCTTTAATGGAGGTTTTTCTTACTTGATAGCATCACACTCCAGTCCAGGTTTTCGGTGTGATCCTCGCTTCAATTTACTGTGTGTGCTTTCAGAGCCGCAGCACGCGCTGACAACCTTCGGGATTCCTCCGCGGCTCGCTTGTGTGACACTGAGGGGTTTTTAATGCAGTAGAACCACTCGACGTGCAGTCGCTGTATTTGAGAGTAGCTTTCCCTAAAATATTAGGTGCCTCGTTTTTTATGGACCGCTGAGCACTTTTAAGACATTCGAGAGAGGTGGGATTTTAATTAACTTAGGCACTATTTCGCTCATCTGCCCTGTCTGTTACACATACAATGCATTCCTGTGTTGCTCCGCGCGTGATGTGGCCGGGCCTGCCTGCTGTTCCTGTAAACTCCCGCCATTACTGAAGCAAGCCGAAGCACAGAGAAATAAATGCTGCTGAAGTCGAGCTGTGTGTGTTTGAGAGTATACTCAGAGTTACACAGCTGGGTTTATATTGAGGAGGCTACTGTTAAACATAACCATTTTTAATAAAGTTTTAAGGTTTTAAGTAAAATGGATTAAAATGAAAAGTCAAGGACTTAATGTGAACATGAATTAACACATCCATCGAAGAGGTGCCATGATATTCTTCGAAGTACAATGTAAATACTGTGGTGGACATGCAGTATTACAACTGCAACTGCTTTTACAGAAAGATAACAGGCCTATTCTATTCATTTAAATCTGAATATATTTCTATAGTAAATTCCTTACTTTAATTATAGGCTAGTTCACTTGAATGTAGGCCTATCTGTTGCTATTCACCCACCTTCGTGTTATTCCATACCAATATCTTCTTAAAGAAATACTCCACCTCAAAATGAAAATTTTGTCATTAATCACTTACCCCCATGTCGTTCCAAACCCGTAAAAGTTCAGTTCGTCTTCAGAACACAATTTAAGATATTTTGGATGAAAACCGGGAGGCTTGAGACTGTCCCATAGACTGTCAAATAAATAACAGTGTCAAGGTCCATAAAAGGTATGAAAGTCGTGGTCACAATACCTGCCATCAGACAGTTATATGAAGCGACGGGAACACTTTTTGTAAGCGAAGAGAACAAAAATAATGACTTTATTCAACAATTCCTTTCTCAACGGTCTCCTCTGTGTCTCTCCATATCACTGTATGCTGTGTGTGCTCTTCTGTATCATCCGCGCCACAAGGATGCGTTTCTACGAGTATTAAGCT
Source organism: Cyprinus carpio (assembly GCF_018340385.1). Classification (NCBI taxonomy): domain Eukaryota; kingdom Metazoa; phylum Chordata; class Actinopteri; order Cypriniformes; family Cyprinidae; genus Cyprinus; species Cyprinus carpio. The sequence continues at coordinate 3,889,876 of NC_056615.1, forward strand.
TTGATTTGAAATAAAACAGCGCATCCTTGTGGCGCGAATGATACAGAAGAGCATACGGTGATAGGAAGAATTATTTAATAAAGTTGTTATTTTTGTTTTCTTCGCTTTCAAAAAGTGTTCCCGTCGCTTCATATAACCCAGATTGCACGTCTGATGGCAGATGGAGTATTCTGACGACGACTTTCATACCTTTTATGGACCTTGACACTGTTATTTACTTGACAGTCTATGGGACAGTCACAAGCCTCCTGGTTTTCATCCAAAATATCTTAAATTGTGTTCTGAAGACGAACGGAGCTTTTACAGGTTTGAAATGACATGGGGGTAAGTGTTTAATGACACAATTTTCATTTTGGGGTGGAGTATCCCTTTAAGCTTTGGTTTTTCCATTGAAGACGAATTGAATTCTTCTGAATAGCTGTTTTAGCTCACAAATTTAATTCACTATTTTTAGAAAATCATCTCTATTCTACGTATCCAGATCGGTAAATACACTTAGAATGCATTGTACAAGTCTTTTCGGGGCTGTTTACATAACAACGTTTTTTTTTTTTTTTTTTAAAGTAAAAAGGGAAAACTTTATATGTGTTTGGGCATTTTGGCGGCCTGAAAACCCAAACTTTTAAAAGCAGATTGCAAAGTGCAAGTTTCTGAAAATGCTATTTTCTCTTTGTAAACTATGAAAATGCGAATTTGTATATTAGTACAAATATGTATTTCTATAGTAATACATATGTGCACAGCGCTTCTTTACAAAGTGACATCGCCATCTACTGGCCAGGCATTTTCGTAGATCCGCGTGAATGGATCATTTTAACAATGCTGTTGTCTGCATGCAAAACTTTTTCATTTCTAGCATCGTTATCGTTTGTTATCGTGCCTTAGACTAATGTCATATAGGCCTATATAAGCACAATGTGAAAATTCTTGTAAAAATCCTCTTTTGTGCTCAACAGAATGACATTAAACTAGTCTGGAATAAAAATGTCAGATATTTCTTTTTGTTCAGTGAACTACTCCTTTACTGAACCTCTATATGTCTATGAGCAACAAAACCATTTTTCTCTTTTACTTTTATATGCAATAAAGAATTCACGATTGCATTTATCAAAGGGGCTATCAGTTTTCCTCCATTAACCTCAGTCACGTCTTCAAAACACTTCAGAAAACTTCCTCTATGACATTTATTAACACTAGTGTGCATTAGGATTTAAAGGTCCAGAACTGGAAGTGTGCGATATATCTTCCCCTCAGCCTCGCCATATCTCAAAAGGGCTTTGCTCGGTATAATTTCATGAAATGTCAATTAATCCGAAGGCCTTTGCTGTTTTGCCTAGCGCTCTTAACGGGGGGCGGCAGCGGCAGCTCCGCGTGAGGAGGGACCGTCGAATTTGGTGGCTGGAGCTGTGGGGGGAAATGAGATTCCTGCGGCCCTAAGTGACAGTTTACGGTCTCTGATTTGGTTTGGGAAGAGATTGCCAGGCAACAAAACCAGCCTGAGTCCTGAATGAAACAGCCATCTGTTCCGCGGCCCGCTAAAACTGAATTAATTTCACATAATCCTGGAATTCAGAGCTAGATTGATGTCTTGGGTAAAACGCTGTAGTTCCTGAAGCCCATCTTTAGTCTGTGTGATCTTATAACCTGGCCTCGTTTTATTGTCTTTTTGGAGTATAGCATATTTGGTGCCTTATAAAGCATATTTTACATTTCCTTTGCCACAAAGTACAAATCCTGAAGATCTCCCTGCTTCACACTCAAACAAAAACACTAAGCAGACAAAGGGAGAGTGGGCCGGTGCATCTGCGGTGTAAATCAGGTCATACAAGTCTAATCCCTTTGTGTATATGTCATGTTCGGAGGGTTTACCTCGCAATCCAAAAACCAACGTGAAGAAAAATACAGGCCTTTTTAGGCCCTATAACCCTCCAGAATAAAGTCATGAGCTGTACTTAACTCACTTTCACCATGCTTTGCTCAGTATTTTGAATGTCAGATTGTCTGCATTTAGTAGTTTTCTAACTTATGATTGATGACAATAAAATAATGCATTAACACTTTAGTTTAGAGACCAATTCTTGCTATTAACTAGTTGTTTATTATTATGCATATGACAAGCATATCGGCTGTTTATTACTTATAAAGCACATATTAATGGTTTATTCTGCATGACCATATTTAAGATCCATTAATCCACCCCATACCTAAACTTAACAACTACCTCACTATTAATAAGCAGCAAATTAGGAGTTTATTGAGGTTGAGTTGTAGTTATAAGTTAGTAAATGGTGAGAAATGCAACCTTAAAGTGTCAAAGTTACGGCTGTACTTTACTTACACCATGACCATGTTTTGCATTTAGTCTCATCTCTATGTAGTAGTGAAATCACGCACCTGCTCTCTGTTGTGCCGCGCTGATCCCAGGTCAGAGGTCACTGGAAATGTGTCATAGCAACCTGGAGCACATTTTCTGTGAGACTGTTAAACGCAATGAAATGTGAAGCACCGCTGGCTGTGATGTGTCTGAAACAAACATGAACCGAAGAGGTCAAGAAGCGACCGACCCATCAATGATAGATAGAAATCAATTCATAAACAATATCCGCAGCAAAATCAAAAAGGTGTTTCTCCTTGACAGGAATGAGAGTCCACTGTGAGATATTTCAATCATGTCTCAAACTGCACTCATTCTCGCTTCCTTCTTTGTCATGTTCATATTTTTAGAAGAAGCACGTTTAAATGAAGGAAGCCAGAAAAAAAGGACAGCTAAAGAATGGTGTTTGGCTGTGAGGAGGGTGTGCTATTTTGAGCGATGCTTTATAGTGCTCTTGCCTCAATTAATTAAATGGTGGTTCTACAATTTCGAAAGGCATTGACAGCATAAAGGAAACATCTATCAGGAAATACAGCGATGATGAGATCCATAAAGGATTTTAGACAGCAGCAATATCTTTCAGGGCTGTAATTAAGTGTCTGAGCATGTAAAAGCAATAATTAGACTGGCGCATACCACACTCAACACTGCCATCTAGTGGTTGAGGATGTGAAGTAAACCTTTATGATGACTGGTTTGAAAAGGATGTGTGGCATTTGTGATATGCATTAATATGAGCATAACAAAATATGATCAAGAGAAGTGCGCATGCTGTATCTTTTCCATGCAAGATATGTATTGGATATTTTCAGTAGATATGGCACATTAAGACTGAAGCTGCATTGATTCTGTAGGATTTTTCACATTTATTGTGTTACAGATTTAAAGTTGGATACACTACTGTTTAAACGTTTTGTGGGTGATAAGATTTTTAAAAGTTTTTGAAAGAAGTCTCTTATACTCAAAGACTGCAGTGTTTGATAAAAAAAAAAAAAATCTAATATTGTGAAATATCATTACTATTCAAAATGACAGTTGTCTTTTAAAATTCACTTAATGCATATTCCTTCAGAAATAATTCTAATATGCTGATCTGATTCTCAAGAAACTTTTCATGTTATTGTCAATGTTGAAAACAGCTGTGCTGCTTCATATTTTTTGCAAACCATTATACACTTTTTCAGGATTCTTTGATAGAAAGTTAAAATAGAAAGTTCAAAAGAACAGCATTTATATGAATTATTATTATTATTATTATTATTATTATGTTTTGTAAGAATGTGACAGGGTTATGTTTTATACTTAACTAAAACTGAAATCATAAAAAAAAAAATTGTTACTTGAAATTAACTTAAAATATTTAAAAAACTTTTTTTTTTTTCAGCCAGTTGTCAAGGCAACATTTGGTGTACTAAAATAACAGAAACTGGAATTACAAATAATAAAAACTAAATAGACATATTTAAAAACAAAATAACAAAAACTCACAACAAAATTATTGAAACCTTGACTTAAAGGGATACTCCACCCCAAAATGAAAATGTTGTCATTAATTATTATTTTGTTCGATTTATAAGGGGATTTTTGTGTCCAGTAAATGTATTGCCAAATAAATAGCAGTGTCAAGGTCCATAAAAGGTATGAAAGTCTTCCTCAGAATACTCCATCTGCCATCAGACGTGCAATCTGGGTTATATGAAGCGACAGGAACACTTTTTGTAAGCGAAGAAAACAAAACAAAACGACTTTCTTCAATAATTTCTTCCTATCACCGTATGCAGAAGAGCGTATGCAGCATTTTGTGTAATCCACAGACACAAGTATGTCGCTGAAAATTATTTCAAATCAAAGTCTAAATACACGTAGAAACAGTGCATACAAAAAGTGTTGCCGATGACACAGAAGAGCATACACAGCATACGGTGATATTGGAGAGACACAGAGGAGACTGTTGGCAAAAGAAATTATTGAATAAAGTTATTTTTGAAAACTAATTTTGCTTATAAAAACATCACTATTAACCCAGATTGCACGTATATGAATAAAAACTGCACTATTATCTCAATTTGACTAGAAAAACCTTGCAATGCTGAATAAAAGCATATGGTCACCAATGTTTTTTTTTTGTTTTGTTTTGTTTAATGTCTTCATTTTTAAAGGGACTTATATTTCATAATGTCTCGCAGTGCTGGGTAACAATTAATCATATCCAAAATAAAAGTTTTTGTTTCTATAATATATGTGTGTGTACTGTGTATATTTATTATCTATATATAAAGACACACACGTACAGTATACATTTAGAAAATATTTACATGTATATATTTATGTCATTTATATTATATATAAACATAAAATTTTTCTGAAATACATGCATGTGTGTGTATTTATATATATTTTGTATACAACATTATTTTGTATTACTTGTGCATCAAGCAGTCATGCATGCTTTTAAACAGCATCAAATCAAATGGATATGAAGATAACAATATGCTAAGTAAGTTGAAGCCCATCTAAAATGATGTTTGGCTCTAAAGTCTGATCAAACCAAAGCATGAATTTTGGATCTCGTTGCAAACAGCTCTGCAGATGCTCTCTGAGATGCAGGGAAGATCCTCTGTGGCCGAGGCTGCTGGAAAACTCATAAAGTTGGAAGGAAAAATGGATGGGGCTGAATCTATAGGGAAACTATGATGGGATTTGCAATAACGCAGAGACTCGGAAGAAAAATTATCTTGCACCAGGACAATGAATACATATGAATTCTTTTTCTTTTTTTTTCTTCCATTTTTTCATATTTGAGAAATGCATTTGTTTACCTTTGACAAGCATTATAAACTGATGACTCTTTGTTGAATAAATTACAGCTTGGTGCTGTATCACGTTTCAACAGAAATGTCAAGACTTCTCAAGGCACTCGAGAGTGGTTCCTTCCTCTCATATTGCTCAATGGTCCTGGAGGAAAAGGGCACTTACTGAAGGACCTGCAGGGCCACTTGTTCTCCCTCTCTCACTCCTTCTTAAATTCAGCACGGCACGTGAACGGCCACCCGGAGCCTGATTTATGGACCTCTCACTCGCTCCTTCTCTTCCTTCTTCCTGTGGACAATGAAGTGTCTCGTTATCAAAATCCCTCGGTGATTTACAGTCTTTGTCCATGGCTAATGGAGAACAGAGCAGAACGGGGCCCGTGTCAAACGTGTTGATGCTAAATGAGCAGCTATATGGGAAAGATTTTCCTGCAGGGGAAAAATGAATAGATTAATTTTGAATTCCATATTCTTTATTGATATATTTGCTTTTGCTGTAATTTAAGGAAGTAGGGCTAAAGGCACACCTTGAGGGCAAAATAATACATGCATTGACGGAGCAAAAGATTCTGTGTGAGAATAACAGAAAGTGGAATGTTTTGTTTAAAAAAAGGCACCCATATTGATACAACTCATTTGTTTTGCATAATATGTTAATTTTTAGAATTTATTTTGTTCAATAAATCTACTGTCATTAAACATGTTCATTTTCATTTTTTTTAAAGTCAAACTTTAAAGGAGATCCCGTAATAATTTAATATGACTTAAAATATAATATTTTATTGTGTGATATGATTCATATAATATTTTTATATTATGGTTTCATTATAAATATAGTGATTATCTCTAAGGTGGACACCCAGCTTTATACTGACTGTAAATATAACCATGTCAGATATAGCTATTTATTATCACATCAGTTACTGAGCACCAACAGCAGAGGTGATGTACTACTTTTATATTAAGGTTTAACTTGTACCCTGAACAGAACTGAAAATAATTAACAAGATCTTGAGCTTTACGTTCAGTAGACAGCGTGCATATGCTGAACGTAAACGACACGCATCAAGGATCAGCCAAATTTCCACAGGCATAGTGAAATGCAAATGTTTATTATGGAAGGCAGACGGGGCCAAAAGGCTTAAAATGGAACTTGTGAAAGTTGACCGTGTGACCACGCACAGTTTGTTCATGTTAACACAACAACATGCACAGCAGCCAATGAAGCTGCTGTATTTGAGACTTGCATATGTGATGCGATGGTACTTTGGAACAGTACTTATACAACACATCAGATGTCATGTTTATTCATGAAGGATGATGTAATGCTTGGGCATAGCCATCTTTTCAGAATATATATATTAAATGATAAGTTTTATTTTTCTCTTATTTCTGAATTTGATTTGACTAAGAAATCAAATACAGTGCTGGACAATAACCAATTATTTGTATTCTATTATATTTTTTCTTATATTTTCTTAATGACAATTTTATAATTTGGCTATATACTACAAACATTTTTTTCTCCCATTTTTATCACAGAATAAGGCAGAATAGTTTCTATACTGTAGTAAATGCAATGTCAATTTGCGTTGCATCATTCATGTAATCTATTAATTACCTTGAGATGACATATAGTGTCGCAACTGTGTTAAATGTCTTCACATTTCATCAGTCCAAACGTTTCTGCTTCTAATCAGCTTATACAGCGATAGCTTGATGCTTTTGCTTGTTGGTTTTTTCATTTTAGGGTTTTAATTTATTGTTTTTATTTGTTAGTTTTGTGATTTCTTTTTGGGATTTCTGTATGGGTTTGAGTTTTGGTTTAACAGACATTTTGAAAAGGTATTGTGAGTACTTTTATGTCCATGCATAATGGTACATTTGTAACAGACACTGTGAAACAGTCCCCCACGTATTATATGCCCATGCAAAATGGTTACTCTTCATTAAAATGAAGCTTCACTACACTAAAGCTACAGCCCTGTGAAATGTAGCAAGCTAAGCTACAACAACACGGCAAAAGTAGTTTACTACATCTAAGCTATTTAAAAAAAAAAATAATTTTTATATTGAACCAACATCATACCAAGTCAATGCTCTCTCAGTGATCAATACAACTGTCAGTCAAGCAGATATGACAGGCATAATAGTTCAGTGTTAGTTGTTTATTCAACAGCTGTTCCAAATCAATTTGGCAACAAAAATCAGGTTAACCATCCTTCAAGAATCAAGAAATAAAAGACTTGCACTCTAAAAAACTATTTATTTACTTACTGCTTGTTTTCTTAAAAAAAAACGAACACTTGCTTCTCTAATCTTTTTGTATTCTATCTTTGTTTTCTTTTTATTTATTATACAATTAACAAAAGCAAAAAAGGCCTCTAAATTAAAAAAAAAAAAAAAACCTTGCTACATGTACTGTGTTAAGCTAACGGAGACTTTTTTATAGCACTTATATATCATTGCTCTTTTGTTGATTTTGATTTTCTTCCATTGTCCTTATTTGTAAGTTGCTTTGGATAAAAGTGTCTGCTAAATGACTAAATGTAAATGATAACCCTTCACAATAAGGTTCATTAGTTAACATTAGTTAACATTAGTGTAGGTAACACGAACTAAGAATGAACAATACTTTCAACATTTTTTAATGCATTATTAAAATCAAGCTGTGTTTGTTGTCATTAATTAATGCACTGTGAACTAACATGAACTACAAATTAACGACTGTATTTTCATTAACAAAGATGAATAAATACTGTAATAAATGTATTGTTCATTGTACATGATAGTTACATTAGCTAACATTAATGAAATCTTACTGTACTGTATAGTGTTACCATACAGATGTATAGGCCTACAAATAACTTAGGCTACGTGTTTTATTTGCATCGTTGCATGTGTCATTCATTATATTATTAACGTTTCACCAAAATCAAGTTCAAATACTAAGTTTTTGAATGTTTCGAATGTCTTCCCCCGTCATTAATGCCACATTCGAAGGCAGTACGGGCATCTACGGGCATCATGAACTTGCAGGTTGTACATTTCTGTCGCTATGTGGGCGCTCAGTTTTTTTTTCTGTTATTTGGCCAAGGTATCATATTATAAAAGATTCATCTGACTGTGACTTCACAACAAATGCTAAGACACTCTTCTCTGCTCCTCAAATACAAAAAACATTAGCCTTTATAAATATAGTGTTTCTTGAGTAAAGAGAACGCTGTACTTATTGAACGCTGTACTTATTTTATTTACCTTCATACTGCAAACAAACTAAGATCCTCCAAACTGCGCGCCGCACTCGAGAGAGGCGGGAGGAATAATGAGGTTTGACTTTGAGGAGCCAATGGCGTTTAGTGGTTTAGTGGTGGTTGCGTCACTTTTACTGGTCCAGGATCAGTGATACTTAGCTGTTATATTTCCGATTTGAGCTTGAGCTTCATAATTCTTTGCATAATGTAGCTTTTGTTGACACTACCGTGCTAATTGATCAAAAAAAAGAGCTTAGCTACTGAAAAGCTATTTGATTAAGAAAGCAGCGACGCTACCACCACGCTACTAAGAAATGTAGTTAAACTATTAGCATCACTACTTGTAGCGACGCTACTGCCCATCACTGCATTTGTATGCATGCATGCAAACATTGTTATATTTTTTGCATGCGGGATAATGCATTGTTTGTGATGTCAGTCTTATTTATTGTTTTTCATTTATTATAGTATGTCTTTTTTTTTATATTATTTATTTTTTACATTAGATTTGATAAAATAATGCTACACTAAACTAAAGAATAAACAATAAACTGAGCTTTCAATGTTGTTAAGAAAAGGGTGAAGCTGATTGGATGGTTCTTGTCACATGATCTGCAGTGCATTTGTGGCATTCTGAAAATCGGAGATGTTTTCATCTCGCTGCGGCATAGACACGACTGGGAAAAATGAGTGTGTCGAAACCATTTCACTACTATCATGATTGTGCTTGCTGTGTGTCTACATTTGAAATAACGAACTTGAGCTTGCAAAGTGCACGACATGTGAACAGCCCCTAACACAGTCAAATATTATGCATTCTCTTTAAAGACTTTTGGCCCCGTCTGCCTTCCATATTAAAAATCACGTCTACAAGCCTATCAAGGATCAGCCAGATGTCCACAGGCATAGTGAAAAGCGAATGTTTATGAAACTGTTGCGCTGATTGTTTGTGGCATCTAGTGGTTTAGAGGAGAATCCAATCATAGGCAGGGTGTGCCAATGTGTCCAGTCTTCTATGCCATCTTTTATTGATTATTTTATTTATTTAATTGATTGATTGATTAATGCTTCTCATATACTCTCACGGTCTAGCTATATCCACGCAGGTTAGAGTTTTGCATAATCCCTCTTAAAATTACCAAAATTATCTTTAAGTAAAATTTTTGATTAAAAAACAAAATCCTTAGTGACCATGCTGAGAATATCAGATGGAAAATATGCTTATCTTCATCTTAAAATTCCAAAATGATCACATATGGCAGCCCTCAAATACCTGAGTTGAAATGTGGCACTAAATCACAGCAGTATGCGCATAATTAAACTGAAATCAGTGGCCATTTTATTGAGAAAACATATTGTTATTGTAATTGATCTGAAATTCACCACCTATTATAAAATGAGCATTGAGAAATTGACATAACTGATTGAGATATGCATTGAGAAATTATGCATCAAAAAATTTATTGACAAATGCATATAACCAATTGTAATGTATGATGGGAATATGAAAACATACTGCATAGAAAGAATGTTGTTGCATAGCCAATGCTGCATGCCCATTTATTTTGTGAAATTACTATTCCTATTTTGTCACGTACACATAAATCATTTTCAGTTTGGATTTTATTTAAATATATTTCAATTGTTGGAGTCTATGCTGTTGTAAAGTTACACCAATTGATCAAAAACCAGCATACATACTGATGAAGCAGGTCGACCTAATTAAAGGGAATTGTCATTGTGTGCTGTGATGCTCATGTAAGGCAAGTGGGAAGGTTTTACTGACGCCATTAAATGAAGTCATCAGTGGGAAAATGATTGAACTAGTTTACTCATCAAGTAGTTTCATATTCGCGTTACATTATCTCTCCCTCTCATTTGAATATCTGCATCCATCCTTCACCATCCCATCATGACTCCAGGTCACGGCTAACACATCAAGATTTATTCATGCTGACAATGAGCTCCTCTCTCTAATTTACTCATTGAAATTAACATGATTGACATGTTCATTTTATCACACTGTGTGAAGCCCCTCCCTCCCCGAACCCTCTTGTGGCCGTGCGATCTGATTGGCCGAGACAGGCTGTAATCATTGACAAGCCCATTAAAAGAGACTGCGAACAATTATCTTACTAATTCAGAAGATTCGTTTTAATTTGCCACCATATAATTGTCAATTCTCAAAGTGTAATTGCTATTTTTTCTATGCAGTCCTCAAGTGTGCAGGTCAGGGAAGGGTATTTTTGGCTTGTAACCTTTATCAATAAATGCAAATCTGGAGGAGGAATGTGCTTATCTGGTCAACGAAAGTGAATTTTAATAGTCATAATTTGTATGCAGAGAGCATTGCAGACTTGCTTGCATTAGTTCTGATGTTGCATCATTAAATTTGTATGCAACATGCTACAAAATAATTACATCACAAATTAAACTAAATGCTGTGTTGGGAATAACATACTACCGTATTAGTTTTAGTATTTTTGCAGACAACAAGTTCTTCGCTTTAGTATACTTTGGGCTCACTTTCAACAAGTGAAATACAGAAATTAAAAAGAGTTTTTTTTTGTATTATTTGATCAATTTGTTACTTGACGGTCAGTTTTGTTTCATTATTTTTTTATTGCATTTTTATCATTCTATTTTAGCACAACTCTTTTCAACATATTATCAACATATGATAATAATCGGAAATGTTTCTTGAGCAGCAAATCAGTATATGAGAATGATTTCTGAAGATCATGTGACACTGAAGGCTGGAGTAATGATGCTGAAAATTCAGCTTTGATCACAGAAATAAATTACATTTTACAAAATATTGTAATAGAAAAGAGTTATTTTAAATTGTAAAAATATTTCACAATATTAGTTTTTACTGTAATTTTGAATAAATAAACTTATCATTGGTGAGCATTAATAAAGTCTTTCCTAAGATATTAAAATATAAAAATTCAATACATAAAACAATTACCGTTTTTATTTAACTTCTTTCATCCCATGGTGGAAACAGGCTTCTATAAATTTGCACTTGAGTACAAATAAAACAAAAAAATAATAATAAAAGTAAAAATACCCAGCAGGAGTAATATGAACATTTAGACTATTTCATATGCACTAATAGTTACTTTCTATGCACAAGCAAGTATATTGTTTTAACCTTATATGCCTTTTTATACTGTAACATGTAAAAATATATGTATGTAAAATATACATGTGTCACAAAAATATGATGGGTTTTTATCAATTTTTTTTTGTGCTATTTTAGCCCAATACACTCCCATTGAGCCCACATCAATGTATTTTCAAAGGAACATTCCCTCTTTCTTTTTTTCAACAATTTTTTTCTCTGTAATTTTGACTAATTAATTCAGGGTTATTAGTTGTTATCCTAGTGAAACTAGTAAAAACAAAACAAACAAACAAAAACAAACACCAAAGTAATGGTAGGATAATAGTATGAAAAATGAACAGATAAATGAATGCTTAATTTTACCTTATTTTTCCATGCAAATTACAGAAATGAAAATGTATGCTTAATAGGTAAACATAAACTAGTGTTTAAACTTTATTTTCTGTTATGGTATGTTGTATATTATTTAAAGCCACTTTTTATTAATATTATTTTATTTTATTTTTAATAGTTGTAAATCTATTATTTCAGTATTTCCGTGAATCTTATAAACAATATTATACATATTAAGGGCAAAAAAAGCCTCTGAAAGTCAATTTTGGGGCAAATTTTGCTGCAATGCACACACAGAATGCATGTTTGCTTGACAGAAGCAAGCAATTAAAATCCTGGACTCAACCAAACATTTGACGCGAAACCCTTGGCATGTAGAGTTCAAGAGGGGCTTTCTGGAATATTATTGCACAGATTCTCCATCCCGTTCCCCTCCCACTCACTTCACCTCTCACTGCAGGCAATTCAATTACCTCTCATGCAAATTATGGGTGCTTTCATTTGGAAAGCCACGCCTGGGCGCCTCATAAGACTTTCTTACTCCCTGATCTCCCTTAATTAGCCCACTAATGCACCCGTTTGTCATGCTTCTGAGCGCCTGAAAGCAGCATGAAGAATGGAGGCACTTCTGATGGAGGGATGATGACAAGAGACGGAGGAGGAGGAGTGGGGGTGTAGATGGGGAGACGGATGAAAATAGCTCAGGACCCCAGACAGAAAAGCTGAAAGTGTAGTGAGTGGGAAAATGGCCTTTAACACACGGATCAATAGCGCTGTTGTTGAGCATCAAACATCCTCTGTGTGTCGCTGAATGTGTAAACGGGCTTAGACAAAGAACAGAGCTCTGAGTACACAATCCAAATGACTTCCACTTCACACACAGTGTCCTTTACCAACACATGCAGCTGCTTTGAGTGGAGATTTTACACATTTTCAAAGCGGTGCTATGCAGTTGCTAAGGCGTCTGACTGTTTTGAGTATTGTTAGTATGTTTGTTATGCTTCACACACAGATTGTTTTGAGTATTGTTAGTATGTTGAAATGCTAAGGTGTCTGATTGTTTTGAGTATTGTTAGCATGTTGAAATGTGGTTGCGGGGTGTTGTGATTGTGGTTGTCAAGGCGTTGCTATACAGTTGCTAAGGTGTCTGACTGTTTTGAGTATTGTTAGCATGTTGAAATGAGGTTGTGTGGTGTTGTGATTTGGCTGTCAAGGCGTTGCTATGCGGTTGACAAGGGGTCTGATTGTTTTGAGTATTGTTAGTATGTTGAAATGCTAAGGTGTCTGATTGTTTTGAGTATTGTTAGCATGTTGAAATGTGGTTGCGGGGTGTTGTGAGTGGTTGTCAAGGCGTTGCTATACAGTTGCTAAGGTGTCTGACTGTTTTGAGTATTGTTAGCATGTTGAAATGAGGTTGTGTGGTGTTGTGATTGGCTGTCAAGGCGTTGCTATGCGGTTGATAAGGTGTCTGATTGTTTTGAGTATTGTTAGTATGTTGAAATGCTAAGGTGTCTGATTGTTTTGAGTATTGTTAGTATGTTGAAATGCTAAGGTGTCTGATTGTTTTGAGTATTGTTAGCATGTTGAAATGTGGTTGTGGGGTGTTGTGAGTGGTTGTCAAGGCGTTGCTATGCGGTTGATAAGGTGTCTGATTGTTTTGAGTATTGTTAGTATGTTGAAATGCTAAGGTGTCTGATTGTTTTGAGTATTGTTAGTATGTTGAAATGCTAAGGTGTCTGATTGTTTTGAGTATTGTTAGCATGTTGAAATGTGGTTGTGGGGTGTTGTGAGTGGTTGTCAAGGCGTTGCTATACAGTTGCTAAGGTGTCTGACTGTTTTGAGTATTGTTAGTATGTTGAAATGAGGTTGTGTGGTGTTGTGATTGGCTGTCAAGGCGTTGCTATGCGGTTGACAAGGTGTCTGATTGTTTTGAGTATTGTTAGCATGTTGAAATGAGGTTGTGTGGTGTTGTGATTGGCTGTCAAGGTGTTGCTATGCGGTTGATAAGGTGTCTGATTGTTTTGAGTATTGTTAGTATGTTGAAATGCTAAGGTGTCTGATTCTTTTGAGTATTGTTAGCATGTTGAAATGTGGTTGTTGGGTGTCGTGAGTGGTTGTCAGGGTGTTTGTTTGCTGTTGGTAGGGTGTTGGGTTGTTTTTAGTGTTGTTGGTTTGTTGAAATGCTAAGGTGTCTGATTGTTTTGAGTATTGTTAGTATGTTGAAATGTGGTTGTGGGGTGTTGTGATTGGCTGTCAAGGCGTTGCTATGCGGTTGATAAGGTGTCTGATTGTTTTGAGTATTGTTAGTATGTTCAAATGCTAAGGTGTCTGATTGTTTTGAGTATTGTTAGCATGTTGAAATGTGGTTGTGGGGTGTTGTGATTGGCTGTCAGGCGTTGCTATGCGGTTGATAAGGTGTCTGATTGTTTTGAGTATTGTTAGTATGTTCAAATGCTAAGGTGTCTGATTGTTTTGAGTATTGTTAGTATGTTGAAATGCTAAGGTGTCTGATTCTTTTGAGTATTGTTAGCATGTTGAAATGTGGTTGTGGGGTGTTGTGAGTGGTTGTCAAGGCGTTGCTATACAGTTGCTAAGGTGTCTGACTGTTTTGAGTATTGTTAGTATGTTGAAATGCTAAGGTGTCTGATTGTTTTGAGTATTGTTAGCATGTTGAAATGTGGTTGTGGGGTGTTGTGATTGGCTGTCAAGGCGTTGCTATGCGGTTGATAAGGTGTCTGATTGTTTTGAGTATTGTTAGTATGTTCAAATGCTAAGGTGTCTGATTGTTTTGAGTATTGTTAGCATGTTGAAATGTGGTTGTGGGGTGTTGTGAGTGATTGTCAGGGCATTGCTATGCGGTTGCTAAGGTGTCCTGATTGTTTTGAATATTGTTAGCATGTTGAAACGTGGTTGTGGGGGTCATTACTATGCAGTTGTTCTGATTGTTTTGAGTTTTGTTAGTATGTGACAGTTTAGTTGTGGACGTGTTGTTTGGTTGATGCTATGCAGTTGCTAAGGTGTTCTGGGTGTTTTTGAGTGTTGTTAGCATGTGCATGTTGTGAGTGGTTGTCAGGGTGTTGCTCTGCAGTTACTGAGATGTTCTGACATTTGGTTTTTGTTAGTGTAGTTGTGGGGGTTTTGTGAGCGGTTGACAGAGCTTGGTTATGCGGTTACTAAGATGCTCTGGCTATTTTAATCTTGTTAACACATTACAATACAGTTGTAGGTTGTTGTCACAGTGTTGAATATTTGATCCTGGCTAGCATGTTGTGATACAGTTACAAGCATGCTGTGAATGGCTATCGGGGCGTTGCTATGCCATTGTTAAGGTGGTTGCCCATACATTCTTAGTGGTTGCTATCACCTTACTATGCTGTTTCTGTGGTGAACTGTCTGGTTGCTAGGTTGTTTTCTAACTCAAGTTATGTCTCTATAATGTTTAAATCCCTCCAATAAGAGACTAAATTGTTGACCAGGCAAAAATGGCTAGTTACTTAGCAATAGCACTCTCTGCAGTTATGGCTGTGTTTGTGTGAACACTTAGACAGTTCTCAGCAGGAGTCACTAGCAGAACATGCTGTGATTGCAGGAGTCTGTGTGTTTCCATGATGCTTTAAAGAGGGATATAATGGCCATGAATAAAATATAACAATTCTGAGTTTGGTTTTATTCATTCATGACCATCTATGTTCAGCTGAACCTCTCTGGTTGTATTCATGACTGTCAGGCAGGAGGAATGAATTGGATTTTCATATAAATGAAACCGCACACCACACCAGCTGATTTCAAGTCTCATTTAGTTTACTTAGTCCTGCCTCAAAACGTGTTTACAAATGGCGTGTGTGTACCTACAGAATTTAACTGTATTTTATGCACAGAACTGTATAAATGAGCTAAATTTGACATAACCTGCTTCATGCACAAGTTGTGGGTAGTTTTAGGTTATAGTATTTGTAAATAGCTGTATTTAAAAACAATAGATGTCTGTGGAAAGTATTGAAATTACTTTGCATAAACACAATAATTTTTATACACTGTTCTGAAACCCGCAACACCAAACATCAGTTTCTACCCAGAACACAGTACTGAGTCGATTACTTATAAAATATAGTGTGTTGCTGATTCCAAATTGCATGGCAAAAATTGTAGTTAGTAACATAATCCATTAAATTACACATTACATGTAATCAGACTACTTTTTGATTACTTTTAGATTACTTTTAATGTAACTTGTTTATCACATTGAATTAAATAGGATACTCTTATACCATATTGATATAAAAATACAAGGAGAAAGAAAATATATTCTATTTGTTGTTAGTGCATTAAACATTACATTACGTCAAGGTTTCCCAAACTGGAGTTTGCCTTTTAATGAGTTTGTAAGACAAAAGTCTTCCAAAGACAGTGAAATACAGTGCTTTGTGAAAGTATTCATACTCCTTCATATTTTCACGTTTGGTTTCATTGCTGCCTTATGTTAAACTGCTTTAATTTACTTTTTTCCACATGAATCTACACTCCATACACCATAATGACAAAGCAAAAAAAATAAAAATAAATTCAGTAATGCCAATACAGTGCTTTGAAAAATCAAACTGTAATAGCGCTGTTTGTCCAGCAGAGAAAGCTAGTGCATTATGTGTGACTATCCACTGTGTAAAGTGCAGCCTACATATTGACTGCAGCATGTAGCTCAGCACATCTGCAGCTGCTGTTTCTTCTTTCAACTAACGTTATTGCTAAGTTAATTAGCTTTGCTAGTTGACTGCGTGTCATTTATAGACAGACACTGTGAATTATACGACATGATAATGAGTGCATAATTCCAAATTCCACAATATATTGACTCCATAATTCCAGGTTCTGAAATACTGTAAAATCCCAGGTTCTATAACATTTGGACGGTTTTATTCTATGTTCTGTATTATTTGGAGTCTTTAATTTCACATACTATAATATAATGGTCCTATAACTTTTTGACTATTAATTATACATTCTGTACCGCAATGTATTAAATCTATCACATTTTCAGAACACTTTCAGGCTATAAATCCATGTTTGGTAGAATTTAGGTGCTTAAATGTCTATATACATCATCATACAGTTTCATGTGAATTTGCCACCAGTTCATTATATAGTTATGCTTTCTAATTGTGATTGTGTTGAAATACTAACTACAGTGGTATAAAGCATGGTAACATGAACTGATGTATGAGCTGTATCAGTCTGAAGAAGGTAAAGCCTTCAAGGCGAGTGTTTAAACCTGCTTTAGATGTGCAACAAAGGCTTTCAGCTGTATTTGTTTCCAGTAGCGTGTACACACATTACTCAAGATTTAGTCAAGATTCATGGAAGGCCGAGCCCATTAAAACCTCTAATCTCTTTCTCATTTGTACAGATGTGCACGGCATGCTTTTTTCAGTGATAAAGGCTGGGGGAGAGTTTGAACAGGGCGAGCGGGAGGGATCTGCAGAAGTGTCACCCAACCATGAACAGATCCACAGCTGTGTGTCTGAAGAGCAGAAGCAGAGAGGTGTAGCGCTCGCACACATTCAGGAGCTGCTCACGGTTCTGAGCATAAAAATGCTGCACAAATTCTATGGATGAATAGCGTTTACACAAACAGCATTCAAAAGCCCCATACTGGCTATGATATTTCTGCTGCTAATTCTGGCTGAGAGGTATACAGTACTGAGAAGTGTGACAATGTAGTGAGAACTGGCTGTGAATTGAGAGATATTGAGTCTATAATTACAAATTCTACAGTATTTTGACTCCATATTTCTAGGTTCTGTAATACTGTAAAATAAGTTTAATTCTTATAAAATTTGCACTATATTATTCCATGTTCAGTAATATTTTGACTCTTTAATTCCACATTCCATAATATAATATAATATAATAATATAATATAATATAATATAATATAATATAATATAATATAATATAATATAATATAATATAATATATAACCACAAGTTGTATAACATTTTGCTTCTATAATTCCACATTCTATATTCAATCTATAATTGCAAGCTCTTAATTTGTGAATCTATAATTGCACCTATTGAATCTATAATTATAAGTTTCATATAATTTAATTCTATACTGTAATAGTCTGAATCTATGATAATGAGTTCAATAACATTTTCACATTGTAATTTACTATTTACTATTTAATTTTAATTCTATAAATTACCATAAATTCTGTAGTATTTACACTCTATAATTCCACATTCTATAATATAATCAACCTAGTTCTGTTACAATTTGATTCTATAATTCCAAGTTTTGTAATATTTAGTCTCTTTAATATATTTTGACTTTGTAATTCCAGATTCTATAATACTGTTAATAAATAAATGTTTAATTCATATAAAATTGGGACTGTATTATTCTATGTTCTGCAATATTTAGATTTTTTTAATTCCACATTCTGTAATATAATGAACCTATAATCACAAGTTTTTCGACTCATTTTTGACTCTATAATTCCACTTTCTGTAATATATTGAATCTATAACAAGTTCCATATAATTTTAACTTTATAATTTCACATTTTATACTTTAATAGACAGAATCTAAGATATTGAGTTAAGGTCAGTAAAATTTTCACATTGTAATTTACTATTTACTATTTAATTTACAAATTATTAAAAAAATACACATTCTGCAATATAATCAACCTAGTTCTATAACAATTTGACTCCTTAATTCCACATTCTATACTGATTCTGTAAATATGAGTTTTATAACATTATAATTCCAAGTTTGGTATTTAGACTCCTTAATTCCACATTCTATAATATACTGAACCTATAATTCCAAGTTCCATAATATATTAACACATTCTGTTATACATTTAAAAGGATAGTTCACCCTAAAATGAAAATTCTGTCATTAATTACTCACCCTAATGTCGTTCCAAACCCGTAAGACCTTATATATTTATTCCAAGTTCTATCAAATTTTTACAAAAACATTTTTACACTATAACTACAATTATATATAGACAATATTTATTCATATATATATATATGTAAAGAAAATCAAAGTTATATATATATATATATAATATATATATATATCTATATATATATATATATATATATATATACATATATATATATATAATATATATATATATATATATACTATATATATATATATATATATATATATATATATATATACAGGGTGCGATTTGCCGGGGGGATGGGGGGGATTT
Organism: Cyprinus carpio; assembly: GCF_018340385.1. Classification (NCBI taxonomy): domain Eukaryota; kingdom Metazoa; phylum Chordata; class Actinopteri; order Cypriniformes; family Cyprinidae; genus Cyprinus; species Cyprinus carpio. The sequence continues at coordinate 3,909,008 of NC_056615.1, forward strand.
CCCCCTCTCTGGTCTATGCATCCCTGCCTCTGCTAAATAACATTTATCCCGGTGGGGATAAAAACATCATGCAAACCCACTCTGACGTCCCGATCTGAATCAAATGATTCGCGATCCACGCTTTGAAGTCCCGATCTGAATCAAATGATTCGCGATACGCGATCCGATTGGAGCGCTTCGAAACAGTGAATCATTTTCCGACGCAATGGTTTAACTGATTCGGAGCTTCAAAAGCTCCGTTGTGTTCTTTGCTCGCTTTCTCTATGTAATTTGTTGTTTGAATAACCGTGGACATTAAATCATTACAATTAATAGGCCTAACGTAGGCTTACAATGTTTTTATTAAACTAAGATCACCCTAAATACAATTTCCGTCGTATTAAAAACATTTCATAAAATTTTTCAAAAGCATCCCCCTCTCTGTTTTTTTCACAAATCGCACCCTTTCATAATATAATATATATATATATATATATAACTTTGATTTTCTTTACATGATCAAAAAATACACTGATTGTCATGAAAAAGCATGCAAAAAAAGAAATTATAATAATAATAACAACAACAATATTTATAATAATACACAATCATATAATTATCAATCAATCAATAATAATTGTATTATTAACAATCAAAAATAATATAAAATAAAAAAAAACAATAAAAAACAATAAACAAATTTGAATTGTTATATAAAAAGGCTTCATTATCTGAATACAAATATAACTTCTTCTATTTATCTTTTGTTATTGAAGTAAAATATGATCCCAGTCGTGTTCTTGATGGAGTTTGTGTGATTCAACCAGTAGCACAATGACGTTATTATAACAGCAAAATACATAAACCCTCCGACATGAAATTATTTTGACATACACTATATGTGTCATAAAAACATTTACATTACGAAACAGGAAAACTGACATCTGACCATGATTCAAGATTATTTTGCAGAAAAGCATGAAATACAATTCATGTGATAATATTTACACTTAAATTGAATCCTTTAAATAAAAATAAATAAAAATATTACTTAATATGACTGACCTATACTTTACATTTTATAATGACTTACTTTTTATACGTAAAAAGTCATTGAGAAGTCAAGGCCACGGGTTTGATGGGAAACATGAGCACACTGACTGCACTGTAAGTTCCTTTGGATAAAGAGCATATTTACCAAATGCCTAAAACATTAATGAAGATTGAAAAGGCTCCTGATACCAGCACTAGCACAGTAACAAGCAAGCAATGCACAGGATGACTCTGTTTAGGACGTGACGGTCTGATATGTTGGCAGAGGGTGTGATGGGATGTGTTTGCCCATCAGGAGCCAGCCGCTGTGTTTGCATGTGTGCATGCGGTGAAGCTGACGAGATTAAGAGGTGGCTGATCGTTCTCTCCGCATAGTCCCAACATCCCCTCGGCTCGGCCCTTCTCACACTCGCAGAGACGCAGGTGTTTGAGGGGAGGGGAAGTGATCTCTGGCTTCCTGCTCTCTTCCTCACAGTCTTATCTCCTGATGAACGCCCATGAGAGGCAGAACCACCTCCTTAAGAGCTGCTCACAGTTTTATAGCTTTAAGGATTAATCTGCAGATTTAGAGAGATTTGCACTCAAGGACTGAAGAGCATCTCGTCGAGTGATCACATTACCTTCATAAGCTGTTTCTAAACAATGACCTTTGTTGCTAAACCCAGCATAGACAGGTTGATTCAGACGTATAAAGTCCTATTTGTTCTGACTTGAAGTACGTACTGTACATATCTCTTAGGTTGTAAACTCTAAACTTTTAGACCGTCTAAAACTCATGCACGCTTGAAATCCCAGAAAGCCAGTGTGAGCACTGATCAGATAAGGCTTAACTCGAAAGGAAAGCTATATTTAGGATACATTAAACACTTATTCATTAATCTTAAACATTTTTTTTTTGTCAAATAAAAGCCCATGAAGCGCATTTTAGGTTGATTTGTTGACTAACATACTAAAGCACATATAAAGTATTTGTAATTTTTAATTCAATAAATTGCAACTTCATTGTTACAAATGTATAATTCTAAATGTAGATGACAAAATGTTCAATAGAAATACATTAAAGTATATTTTAGTTGATCATCAATGCTTGTTTGGCAGTACTTTAAACACATTTCAAAGACAACAGAAGTAATAATGAAGAACACTTAAGTGGACTAAAAGCACTTTACAGATCAACTAATTGCATTTAATATAAATTAAACCATGATATATTTTCTTTTAATTGCAACTAACATGTAAATTAAGTGTCCAAAAACATTCAGTTCCCACATAAGTATTCCTTTAAAGTATATTGTATATTATTTCCACAGTAAATGCTCTAAAAGTATGCTTAAGTGTACTGCTTTTTCACAGGGGGATTTTTTTTTTTTTACTTTGATTTTGCCTTGTGCTCCAACCATCTCTGTGTCCATAATTAACATTCATAGCACATTTCAGAAAGTGACCCGTCTTCTAGAATATAAAATGAACCCTGGTTTTACATATAAGCGGGATCAGATGATTCTTCTTTTGTCCCGCGTGTGATAAAGCAGGCTGTTTTTCAGTGAAGGTCACTCAGCTCTCTGCCAAAAAAGCTGGGCTGCTTCTGTCACATTTCACAAGAGCTCCGGTGAAATGAGGGAGTGTGAGGTCAAGACCACAATTACAGTCCTGCTCTCTCTGACACCGGGTTACAGACAATTAACCTGAGCTGACACACACCGCACATGCTGGGGTACAGGAGGAATCCCAACCCAGAGCAGAAGTTAAAATTAATTATGATGGGATATATATAGGAAGAGAATGGATCCAGGATTATGTCCTGAGCTGATAGTTTTGTTTAGCTTTGTTTCGTTTTAAACTGGTCTTGACTATAAAATGACACATTATCTAATTACAAGCAAAAATAAAAGACAGATGATCTACTGTAGAGAAGTTATATATATAAACTGTGTTGTTTAGGCAGACATTCACTAAACATCTCATAATGATAATGTACCAATAAATAAGATGAAGCCTCACTTATTGCACATTCTCTGGTTAGGGGGAAAACACATTTAGACTTAATTAAGTTTTTGAAAGTGACCCATAGTAAGAAAAATCTAATCTGAGATCTGGTTAATAACTCTTTTTGTAACACAGCGATGAGATAAAGAAAAATCTAATCTGAGATCTGGTTAATAACTGTATACTGTATAATACTTTACTAATTTTACTAATTTTAGATGTTACTAATATTTATTTTTTTTATTTTATTTTATTTTATTTTATTTTATTTTATTTTATTTTATTTATTTTATTTTATTTTATTTTATTTTATTTTATTTTATTTTATTTTATTTTATTTTATGGATTTGGACACTTTTTGCCATGGAGATGACTGGGAAAATGTCTCCCAGTCTACCTGAATTCACCCCGTAGCCTATATACTGTACATAGCTGAAAGAAAATCAGTTTGAGCTAATGTACTAAAATTAATCAAATGTAAACTAAAATAAAGATAATGTAAAGCTTTATGTTTTTTTTTTTAAGAAAAATTACAAAAGTACATAAATATACTAACAATTCAAATAAATTCAAATGAAAACAAACAATTCTAAATATTGACAAATACTATAATAATATGTAAATGATACATATTAACAATCTGACAATACATTATTGAATTATTTTGGGCTACAAAATATTTCAAATCATTTATTCCATTAAATGCTCTTGTGTTTAGATCTTTTCCAGCCTGACACTTGGACTGTTTGCGTCATGTTGCAGGATTGGGTCGAGCGGCCAGAAACAGAGGAGCAGTGAGTGAGAGAGAGAGAGAGAGAGGCCAAAGATGAAGGGACGGCAGAAGAAAGGGGGTAATTACTGGCCCTTTCTTATGGAAATGCTAATGAAGTAGGAGAGAGGCCAGCAGACAATGGGGGCAGCGAGCGGCTCGAGCTCCTCATGTAAACAGCTTCCTGTCATGGAGCCATTTAGCCCTCACTTTTACTGACTAACAAGACATCTCCACGCCAACTACAAAGAGCCGTCTTCATCAAAGACGCCAGCGGAGCTCGTGGCACAGCTCTCTTCCCAGGAACCGCAGCAGAGGACGCCGAGCGTCTCAGAGATCACAGAGGAACTTCTGTCCAGATCAGAAGCAGAGCTCTCAGCTGCATCCCTGCAGATCACACACTCTAAAAATGTCAAGTTTTGTTACTTCAACAAACATGATTATTTTTTCCTCTTCTAAGCTTAGAAATGTAATAAATGCTTATTTTGTGTCTCTTGTGTGTTATTTGAGGTAACTGAACTGCGGTTGACTCCAAAATTACTTAGTCATCTTACACACACACACACACACACACACACACACGCACACACACACACTCACACATACATGCAATGAAGCTCCTGAGCACATCCAGTCATCTGACTCATGCTGACATTACATCTATTATGAAGCATATCCTCTCCATCAGCTTGCCTGTGCTCATAAATAGCCAAATATTTCATATTAGACACTTGAGTGTAAAAATACACTGGAGATTATTATTGGTAGCAATCAAAGCTGCCAGCACATCCATCCATCTATCTATCTATCTATCTATCTATCTATCTATCTATCTATCTATCTATCTATCTAGCTAGCTATCTAGCTATCTAGCTATCTATATATCTTAGTTTTTGATTGAACATAGTAGATTAACATTCATTTTTAATGTAACAACACTGAAAATGAATAAAACATCAACACATCTTCATCTTATCTGTTTATGGTTGATGATTGGGCAGTGGCTCGTAATCGTCCTGCAGGGGGCGACGGCTCAGGTGTCCTCGGGAGGCGGATCGCTCCGGCCCACGGCTTTGGTGAAGGATGCAGGATTAGGGGGCTGTATCTATTGTGCTTTAATGAGTGTCTTTGATCTGGGCCCAGTGTTTAGTGTTTGTACACCTGGGCCGCTGCGGCGCTGCTGGCTGAGGCTCTGCGGAGCTGTGTGGGGGCGGTGGCTGAGGTGGATGGGGGAGATCCAGCATTGGGCAGGTAACACTTCCCAGTGAGCCACTGCTGCTGGCGTGGGAATGTAGTAAAAAGAGTCCCGCTAAGGGCCCTGCCCCCTTTGTTTGCCCTGGTTTATGGTCTGCTGGCCCCCAGATCCTACATGGAGCCCCAGACAGACACGTCGAGCTCAGGCTTCATAAACTACAGCAGAAAGAGCTACTGTATGAGATCTGTCTGTGAGCGGCACTGAGCTCAGAGCCCTTCATGTCAAGCACTGAGCTAGGAAACAACAGTATCAATTCTACATGATGTAACTGTGGTTTGAACAACTGAATAATTACAGTATGGTGACTTTTGTTGCAAACTGGTAGTAAAAAAAATAAAATAAAAAAATAAGCAAAACTCTGGAGGTTTTCACATGCTAAGGTTTTCTGAAGTTGTACACACACCTGCCAGTTGAAAGGCACACGTGCCATGAGAAGCACTGCCTCAGTGACAGCTTTTTTTCTGAGTGTGAATAAAATGTACCTTTGTAAAAACTACATGCCTACTTTGTGGTAGGACAGAGGCACCAAGTTTCAGTAATATCTGTCTACTGGGTTTTGATGAAGCATTTTTAGCCTCATGATGTACAAGTGTCCTCATGATGACGACATCATTGCCAGAGTCTGAGAGGAAATGAAGCATCAGCGTTACACCTACAGCATCAGTCACATGCGTATTCACTGCTGACGTGTTTCTACATACACTGTATTTATAATGACATTGTTTCCATTGGATTCACATCACTGTAATTCAAATCACTTGCATTCAAAGCCAGTCTGATTACAGGAACCATCACGGAAAGAGGAACTAAATCTCTTTATGTTTGTGTGCAATTAAAAATGTAAGCAGTGACAAACATGTTTCCTTTATATAATCTGTTTGTGCACCATGAGAGAGAGAGAGAGAGAGAGAGAGAGAGAGAGAGTACTGGTGCTGCAGTGAATGTTTAATTATGTTTTTCTTTTTCACACACTAGTGAGTGTTGACCTCAGTGAAACAAAATCTGCTTAAAGAAACATCTCTCTCACAGAAACACACTCATCACTTCACTTGTTTGAATGCAAACAAACATATTTTCATTTTGTGGAAGGCCCTTATAGCACACGAGTATGTCAGCTATTAAAATATAAGTCTATAAACTATAGGAATCATATAAAAGTCAAGTCAAGTCACCTTTATATAGCGCTTTTAACAATTCAGATTGTGTCAAAGCAGCTGTACAGTATCAAAATAGTAAAATAGTGTGTCAATGCAAAAGGAAACACTCATTTTTCAGTTAAAGGCAGTTCATCATTAAATTCAGTGATTTCATCATCCAGCTCAGTTCAGTTTAAATAGTATCTGTGTAATGAAGTCAACGATATCTCTGTAAATGAAGTATCCCCAACTAAGCAAGCCAGAGGTGACAGCGGCAAGGAACTAAAACTCCATCAGTGACAGAATGGAGAAAAAACCTTGGGAGAAACCAGGCTCAGTCGGGGGGCCGGTTCTCCTCTGACCAGACGAAACCAGCAGTTCAATTCCAGGCTGCAGCAAAGTCAGATTGTGCAGAGGACTCAACTGGTTCCTTTGGTTTTGTGCCGGTGGTCGTCTCAGGCAAGGTCTATACAGATCTGGGACTTATCTAGTTGTCCTGGTCTCCGCTGTCTTTCAGGGCTGTAGAGGTCCTTTCTGGTGGCTACGGTGACCTCGGAATAAGAGAGAAACAGACTAATATTAGCGTAGATGCCATTCTTCTAATGATGTAGCAAGCACATCGGGTGTTATGGGAAGTGTTACCTAATTAATGCAGCCTAAAATCCTTTAACAGATTTGAATATTAGAATGTATTAGTATGTTATGTGTAAGCCAGGTTAAAGAGATGGGTCTTTAATCTAGATTTAAACTGCAAGAGTGTGTCTGCCTCCCGAACAATGTTAGGTAGGTTATTCCAGCGTTTAGGCACTAAATAGGAAAAGGATCTGCCACCCACAGTTTACTTTGATATTCTAGGTATTATCAAATTGCCAGAGTTTTGAGAATGCAGCGGACGTGGAGGACTATAATGTATCAAGAGCTTGTTCAAATACTGAGGTGCTAAACCACTCAGGGCTTTATAAGTGATAAGCAAGATTTTAAAATCTATACAATGTTTAATAGGGAGCCAGGGCAGTGCTGACAGAACCGGGCTAATATGGTAATATTTCCTGGTTCTAGTAAGAACTCTAGCTGCTGCATTTTGGACCAGCTGGAGTTTTCTAGTATCTTGGACAGAAAAGGGAGATTCGAGATCAGTCTGTAATAAACTAGTTCTTTGGGGTCTAGTTGTGTTTTTTTGATGAGAGGCTCAATAACAGCCATTTTGAAGGTTTTGGTGACATATCCTAATGACAATGATGAATTAATAATAGTTAGAAGAGGATCTATGACTCCTGGAAGCACCTCTTTTAGGAGCTTAGATGGAATAGGGTCTAACATACATGTTGTTGGTTTAGATGATTTAACAAGTTTATACAATTCTTCCTCTCCTATAGTAGAGAATGAGTGGAACTGTTCCTCAGGGGATCTATAGCACACTATCTGATGTGATACTGTAGCTGACGGATGCATGGTTGCAGTTTTATCTCTAATAGTATCGATCTTAGAAGTAAAGTAGTTCATAAAGTCATTACTGCTGTGCTGTTGGGAAATGTCAACACTTGTTGATGCTTTATTTTTCATTAATTTAGCCACTGTATTGAATAAATACCTGGGGTTATGTTTTTTTCATCTAAAAGAGATGAAAAGTAATCAGATCTAGCATTTTTTAATGTTTTTCTGTAGGATAGGTTACTTTCCTACCAAGCAATATGAAATACCTCTAGTTTTGTTTTCCTCCAGCTGCGCTCCATTTTCCGGGCTGCTCTCTTTAGGGTGCGAGTGTGCTCATTATACCACAGAGTCAGACTGTTTTCCTTAATCTTCCTTAAGTGTAAAGGAGCAACTGTATTTAAAATGCTAGAAAAAAAGAGAGTCCATAGTTTTTGTTACATCAAGTTGTTCTGAGGTTTTGGATATGCTAAGGAAATGCGATACATCATGAAGATTACTTATAAAGCAGTCTTTTGTGGTAGAAGTGATGGTTCTACTATACTTGTAACAAGAAGTAGAATTTACAGTTTTAGCTATTTGAAGTTTGCACAAGACTAAATATTGATCTGAGATATCAACATTTTGCTGCAGAATTTCAACACCATCAGCATCAATTCCATGTCAGTATTAAATCTAGAGTATGATTTCTACAATGAGTAGGTCCTGACACGTGATGTCTAACCCCAATAGAGCTCAGAATGTCTAGAAATGCTGGTCCCAATTCATTTTTATCATTATAAACATGGATATTAAAATCACCAACAATTAAGACTTTATTTGCAGCTAGCTCTAACTCAGATAGAGAATCAGCAAATTCTTAAATAAAGTCAACACCTGCGACACACATTTTTTCCCATAATGGAAGTCAAAATCAAAATGTATTAAGATCATGTGAACCCATGTGTTTTTAATTACAGAACCATGAAACAAAACAAACAAACAAACAAACAAACAAAAAGGTACACAAGCTTTACCTTTTCAAAAGGTACAAATATGTACCATTAAATTGCTTATATGTACACTTGAGATACCAATATATACATTTAAGGTATCAATATGCACTCTTTAGAAGTAAATAAGATACAAAAGTGTACCTTTAGAAATGGTCCTGTCCCAGTGACAGCTTTTGTAAAAAAAATTCTGAGAGTGTACTGACTGAATGATGATTTGTGAAACACAGATATCTGGACGTTCAGTGCGCTTTCTGTACACTGGTTTAAACTCATCGTTTTAAATATTTATTTGTATTTGCCAAAAATATCTCAGCACATTATGGTAATGAGGTAATGTCTGAATTATGTGAGGCAAAACAATAAAAGGACCATTTGATGTCACCCAAACTAAATAATCTCCCAGTGTAGAGTTGTGTATATGAAAGTGTATGTTTGAAACAAGCATCAGTATGCAGATCTTCTGTGAGGAGTGAGAGGGTCTAGTGTGTGTGTGTGTGTGTGTGTGTGTGTGTGTGTGTGTGTGTTGCTGGGCAGCCTGAGCTCAGATTGTGCTGTAAATCAGTGTGTTGTCACTCTCTCTGTGTGCTCAGACCAGATCACACTCCAGTGAGATCACACACATGTTTCCATGCCTACACACTTAGTATTAATATTACACATTGAGACAACTGCTCCCTAAATGGTGAACTATTCAGTGATTGTTATTCATGCTTCATTACATAACTTAAATGTCACTGTGAAAATAATTTGATTGCATTTTATTATTAATTATTATGATGGTGAGAGAGTTGATGAGGCTTTTGATTAGACATTTTGCTTTTAAAATGAATAAATAACAGAGAGAAAACAGCATCAAATAATAAAATAGTAATAGAAAAATAAATAAAGTGAAGAATATATACCAGACAGTGAGTGACTGGAAGGAGTGTGCTTTTGAATGGTGACTTGATTGCAGACGACAGGTGCGGGGAATCAGAACGTGATCTGGTGTAAGTTGTGGCTGGTGATTGTGGTGACTCACTGACAATTGTATTATATTATGTATGTATGAAATTGTATAAATGTATGTAAAAAGTGTATACTACTATAATAATAATAACAATAATACATTGTTTTATATTAATAGTAATACTTTTTTTGTGCAAAGGGCATATTAAATTAATATAAAAATAGATCTAAAGTGAGAGTAAATACATTTATAATGTTAAAAAATATTTATTTTTCAAATTTATGCTGTTCTTTTGAACTTTCCGTTCATCTGTGAATCCAGCAAAATAAAATGTATCACAGTTTCCAAAAAAAATATGAAGCATCACAATTGTTTTCAACGTTGATAATAATCAGAAATGTTTCTTGAGCAGCAAATCAGCATATGAGAATGATTTCTGAAGGATCTGAAGACTGGAGAAATTATGCTGAAAATTCACAGGAATAAATTACATTTTAACATTAAAATTGTTATTTTAAGTTGTAATAATATTTCATATTATTAAGATTTTTACTGTATTTTTCATCAAATAAATGCAGACTTATCGACTCCATACTTTTGAACAGTAGTGTGTATTTTATTTTATTTTATTTTATTTTATTTTATTTTATTTTATTTTATTTTATTAAAAAAAAAAAGTCCAAATGTAAAATGAGCTATATTTTTAGTTTAAGAAGATCATATAAAGCTTTTAAAGTCTGAGTACCTCTTGAAAATGAGTATTTCAGGAAAAACTGTGCACATTATCTGGAATCACCGTCATCAAGAGTAAGTGTCTTCAGTGTCAAATAGATTTGGTCAAATATTTTTCATTGTCAGACTAAACAAGCATGTAATCTGATGCCATGATGATCCTCCAGAGTTCCTCTAGGATTTGTCTGTAGTCTGTCTGTGTGTTTCTTCAGCGTGTCCTACAGGATGAAGTTCATCAGAGGCTTCAGAAGCAAAGCCATCTTCTCTCTCCCTCGCTCATTAGCATCCAAAAGGCCTGGAGGGGGTCGAGAGAGAGGGAGAGGGCAACAATTACTCTCCCTCCAGCCTTATTTTATCCTTTTCAAAAGCCAGGGTGATTAGGAGAGGAAAGTTTAGATTTCCTGAACTTGAAGTGGAAACGCAGCAGTGACAGACGCATCTCAGGACTCAATCCACATCTGTCTGAGAGCGGGGGAGCGAGTCTGATAAACACACAGACACACACACACACACTGCCCTGCACTGCTAAAAACACACTTACAATACAGTCACTACTGTGCTACTGAAACCAAACCTAGCTAGTTTCTAACTGACTCTAATTCACTTGTAAAATAAATAAACCAGCCAGATAATTGTATTTTGACATTTATTTTTTTATTTAATGATTTATAATAATAAGTATTTATTATTATTATTTTATTCTATTTTATTTATTTATAACTGAAATTAAAGCTAAAACCATAAAAACCCATTTTCCTAAAATAAATCAAGAAAAGAAAAGAAAAGAAAAGAAAAGTAAAGAAAAGAAAAGAAAAGAAAAGAAAAGAAAAGAAAAGAAAAGAAAAGAAAATTTAAACTTAGTTTCCATGGCAACATTTCATTTAATTTATTTTCACTTGATGTTATAAAATAAAAACTGAAATAAAATTTTTAAATAAAAACTATATAGACATATATAAAATAAACAAAAACTACTAGACATGATAAAAACAATTGTTGTTAATAATAACAGAAATGAAAATGAACAGAAATAGTTATTTTGGATCACACAAAATGATATAATAACATGATGGACAGATACACAATATAAAAAAATAAATAAAATAAAATAAAATAAACTGTGACAAATAATAAAGGAAACAAAGTAAAAAGAAGTCTTTTATATTAACTGTATATGAAATTGCATGTAGGCCTGTATGTTGTACGCTATAAAATGTAAAGATACATTAAACTGAATCAAAAAGTGACAGTAAAAGCATTTATAATGTTTTCAAATAATTATAAAGATTTCTATTTCAAATAAATAAATACATTTTGTACTTTCAGTTCATCAAAGAATAAAAAATAGCATCATTCATCAACACAATAATAATAAAAATAACAGCCAATTTTGACTGTCTCCACAGATATTAGGAAAACAGCTGAATACTTATTTTGGTTCAGAAAACATCAGATTACTTATTTGTGTGTGTGTTCAGTGTGTGGTGTGTTGTGTGTGTGTGTGTGTGTGTGTGTGTGTGTGTGTGTGTGTGTGTGTGTGTGTGTGTGTGTGTGTGTGTGTGTGTGTGTGTGTGTGTGTGTGTGTCTTGTCTCTTTATTTTCCAGGCACTGACTCATCCTCCTGCCCTGTTTACTGATTTAGGCCGGAGAGGAGAAGTGTGGAAAATATGCATCTTCTCTTATAAGTGTCCTTTTGTGGAGCATCAGGCCTCTGTAATATTTCTCACTGAGGTGCGAGGCTCCTGATGCCAGAGAGAGAGAGAACATCTCTTCTTAACCCCTCCAGCACCGAACACGCACGCACACACACACACACCACAGTCAGCACGCATACAAACACACAGAAAAAAAAAAAAAACACTGGACACTGCAAATAATGTTCTTTCATCTAAATAAAAAAAATATATATATATATATTATTTCAGTTGCTTACGCACAAAATTTTTACTTGTCACTTTCTGAAACACACACAAAGACACTTAAACAGCCAAAGCACACACCAAATCTTCAAAAGTTCATATGTAATATCTTAGTAGATCTTTCTAAGCCCAAACATATTAGGGGCTGTGAATATCAAAGGCTGAGTGAGCTGATCGTTTTCTCACGTATATCGGAGGAAACTGAGTATAGTGTGTGTGTGTGTGTGTGTGTGTGTGTGTGTGTGTGTGTGTGTGTGAGAAACAGAAGCTCAGGAGTGTGAGTTGATGTGTCTGATGACAGGCTGTTTGTTGGTCTGTAAATCCGCTGAATCTGAGCAGAAAGGTGCGAGGGCCCTTCACATTTACGGCCCCTGAGAAGCGCAGACTACATCCACATCCTCTGTCATCATCTCCAAGTGCAATGGTGTTTAGAACACTTGATCTCAAATGACCATCACAGTTTTCCCTAAAAACCTGGCGAATACAGATTTGTGCAAATAAAGGTTTCACTGTACCTTGATGCATAATAACATCGACAGTTTTTCAACATTAAGATATCAGGTTAAATTTGATATGCCTTTTTTATTGCAGTTCACTGTAATGGCCATGTGGCATTGCATATTATTATTAATTAAGTACCTCAATTAATATGCTGTCATAAAACTTGAGAAACCTAACTCTTATCCAATAACATTTATTTTCATAAAAACAAATGGAGGTTTGGGTAAAGTATAAAATATCACAGCGCATGACACTGCTGTCATTGTCATATAAACTTCTAATATCAATAACCTCATATAAACCATATGACATTTATTGACCGTGACATTCGGCAATTCAGTCTCAAATCAGTACGAAGAAATTATTATTATTATTATTTTTAAATATTTAAATAATTAAAATATAAGCAACAATATGCCCATTTCTACAATTACTTGCAATAAAAAAGAAAGAAAGAAAACAGGTGAGATATTTCAGTTGTAAACAAATATAGGCGATGTTTACTATTTGAAACCTCGCATTAATCTGTCGCCGTTGCTGGCTGGAGTCATGCTGGATTCAGAACACTCACACAGATCAGCTCCGGGCCATCATCCACACTTCAGTCGACGGCTGCGTCCTGATGGGCGTCCCAGCAAACACCAGCTTTCTCACACGAGTACCTGGGACAACAAAAGATTAGCATTATTCGCAAATATACAACTGAGTTCAAAGACACACACTGTCTCTCTTCCTTCTTTTGTTTCAAAGACGAGTTCCCGAATTGGAAAACAAGTTTGGATTAGGCTACTCTCGTGCCACGCCGATGAAAAGGTTTCCATGTGAAATCATTCTAATAATATCACAGTAGGCAATATTAAAAATAATAACAATAATAAGAAGTATGTACAATTAAATCAGAACAAATAACAAAGTACAAAATGTGTAAAGGTAGCTAAAAAAATAAATAATAATAAATCAATAACTTAAAAAGTTGCTATATGAATGCCTAAATGAATAAATTGTTACAGGTCAGTTTAATAGCCCCATCTGAGGTTGTGCTTATACTTTGCTCCTTATGTCATTTTCCCTTTTTTATTTAATTATTTTTTGGTAACGCTTTATTTTAAGTTATCTTTGTTATATTATAATAACAATTAATTATGCATAATTCCATGCAAGTAACTCTAAACCAAACCTTAATTCTAAACCTAACCATACAGTAAGTTCATGTTAATTAATATTAATATTAAATAATATGGCACCTTAAATAAAGTGTGACCTATTTTACACAAAAGGCCTGTATCTTAAACGGGTTTCATTGACTGATCAAACACTTCAACGCTTTGTAACGGGCCTCGATGTATGTCAAGAATATACTTTCCGATTTGTGGCGACATGTTATCGGGCGCTATTAGGGCGCGATGGGCCTGGTCTGGCGCAGCGGGTCACGCCCCGTGACAGCGGGAGCTCCGGATATCGGCCCTTTAAAAAGGCTCCGGCGCGTTAAAAGGCAGATTGAGACGCGCTGTCACAGCATCGCACCCCACCGGGATTTAGTGATTTTGGACTTCTATTGATTTTATCGAAAATATGTCTTCCTCGAGTCCCGACCAGCGCCTGGATCACCTCCTGAGCGCCGTGAAGAGCGAGTTTCAGGAGGGCAGCGAGAAGGGCGACGCGTCGGAGCGGGATATTAAACTTTCCCTAGAAGACGCGGAGTTATGGAGCAAATTTAAAGAGCTCACCAATGAAATGATTGTCACTAAAACTGGAAGGTAAGTTGAGATTGGACGAGATGCAAGAAAATATGGTGGTTTTGCACTTTTTTTTTTTATGAATGCACCTACTCTAGGCTATCTAAAAAAAAAAAAAATAACAATAATAATAAAAAAAAAAAAAAAATCACGAACACTGGTTGTGAAATTTCGCGTCGGTCATCGTTATGGTTACTATCGCTTATTAGCGGTCTAATTCTGTCGGCCGATAATAGTCGATAATTAGATAATAATACTTATTCTTATCGAGTGCATTGAGTTTGAATGCTATTAAAATGTTTTTGACCAGTCTTTGTTTCTTCTTCTAGGCGAATGTTTCCCGTGCTTAGGGCCAGTGTCTCCGGTCTGGACCCCAACGCTATGTACTCGGTCCTGCTGGACTTCGTGGCGGCCGATAATAATCGGTGGAAATATGTGAATGGTGAATGGGTGCCGGGAGGGAAACCTGAGCCTCAGAGCCCGAGCTGCGTCTACATCCATCCAGACTCACCCAACTTCGGCGCGCACTGGATGAAAGCACCCATCTCCTTCAGCAAAGTCAAACTCTCCAATAAACTCAACGGAGGAGGACAGGTACATAAATACATAAATAAATACGTAAAATAATGAAGTAATTTATGATATTATTTAATATTATATTGTTTATATTATATTCAGTATGAAATTTCATAACCGTTATTTTTTAGATTATGTTGAACTCCTTGCACAAATACGAGCCCAGGATTCACATAGTGAAAGTGGGTGGGATCCAGAAAATGATCAGCAGTCAGTCTTTTCCTGACACTCAGTTTATTGCGGTCACAGCTTATCAGAATGAAGAGGTGAGTGTTTGTTAAATAACGTTTGGAATGCGTTCTCAACCTTTAGAATGTTGCATAAAGAACATTTTCCTCTATATTAAGTTGCTTTAATTCATTTTCAGATCACAGCTCTGAAGATCAAGCACAACCCATTTGCCAAAGCATTCCTGGATGCCAAAGAAAGGTATACTATTACTTGACGATAAAATTGATTTAGATTTTGTTATGTACTTATTAACATCATTAAAACTGAACTTTATTTGCTGTCACATCAACAGAAGTGACCACAAGGACGTCCCAGACCACAGCACTGACAACCAGCAATCTGGATACTCACAACGTGAGTTAACTACTAAAACTCCCCTCAAACACTGCCTTATAGCATATTTAACACACGTGTCTTCCTCCAACAGTCGGTGGCTGGTTCCTGCCCAGTAATGGCCCTATGGGCCCCAGCAGCAGCCCTCCTCAGTTCAACGGAGCCCCCGTTCACTCCTCTGGCTCGTACTGCGAGAGATACTCCAGCCTGAGGAACCACAGAGCTGCTCCGTATCCCAGCCATTACCCCCACCGCAGCACCACCAGCAGTAAGAGCACATTCACTCTCCATTATACACTCTTAAAAATAAAGCTTCTTGATTGTCATCGATGGTTCCATGAAGAACCTCAAACATCCACGGAAACTTTCCATTCCACAAAACGTTCTTTAGATTTTTAGAATGTTCTTCATACCAAGAAAAAAAAGGTTCTTTAGATTTTTAGAATGTTCTTCATACCAAGAAAAAAAAGGTTCTTTGGATTTTTAGAATGTTCTCGAAACTGAAAAAAAGGTCCTTTTAAGAACTATTTACTGAAAGTTGTTCTTTGGCATCACTGTGAAAACTCTCTTTTGGAACCTGAATTTAACAAGTGTAGTTTCTTGGACCAGAAAGGTTTTTATTGTATATTTTGATCCATTTCTTTGCATGTATTTATTGCTTGTGATGTGTTTGTAGATAACTACATGGACAACTCTTCAGGAAGTCTGGCTTCTCATGATAGCTGGTCGGCCCTGCAGATACCCAACTCCAGTGGCATGGGCCCCCTGGCCCACAGCACCAACACTACCTCCAACACCAGGTCAGTGCTTCTACATCTAAACAAAGATCTCTCGAGGTGGATTCACTGGCTAACTGTGTGGTTCCTGTGTTACAGCCAGTACCCAAGCTTGTGGTCCGTTGCGGGGACGACCCTCACCCCCTCGGGCTCAGCATCGGGGTCCATCTCGGGCGGCCTGACGTCTCAGTTCCTGCGCGGTTCCTCGGTGTCCTACTCGGGGCTGACCTCCTCTCTGCCCGTGTCCTCTCCCTCCTCTATGTATGACCCGGGCCTGAGCGAGGTCGGCGTGGGGGACGCTCAGTTTGAGAGCTCCATCGCCAGGCTTACAGCGTCCTGGACGCCTGTGGCCCAGAGCTACTGAGATCCATCAGACTGTGACTCTCAGGACTCGATCTGAGGTGAAGATCTCGTCGTTTCGACAATCAGAAGGCCTGTGCGAAAGGAAACGAGTTGATTTTCTTAATTCATATCTGTATGGTATCGTGGCACGAAGTAATGACGAGAGACAATCACTTAATCATAGAGTATCTATAGTTGCAAAAACCATTTGGGGCCAATTATGGTGTTTATTGTTCTTAATAATATTATCTAAAAGATTAATAAGACCAAATCATGCTGTTGACTGACTAAAATGTATATGTGTGTAAATAAATAGAAATGAATGCCCATTTTCATGGTTTTACTGGATGTAACAGTAACATGTGCTTTCTGTAGAGCAGGAGAAAGACAGACTTTAGTTTGAAATGGTGAAAACAGTTTGAGCTTCGTCTGCAGTCCATCCTATAGAGAAATAATTTGTACATATCTATCTATTTGTATTTGTTGGACTCTTTGTGAGTTTTATTTATGTCATTTTAATAATAAATTAATTTTTTTTTTCTTCTGTCAAACATTTGTCAGTAGTCTTTACTTTACTTGTATTTTTTTTTAAAAATGCATGTATTTACTTTTGGTTTGTTAAATAAACCAGATATAATAATGGTATGTCAATTAATCATTTTAAAAACCTGATCATTTATTACCCATTTTTGCACTGACCTTTAACCTCAAAACAGTTTGAGAGTTCAAAAGCTTGGGGTCATAAAGTTTTTTTTTTGTTGTTTTTTTTTTTTTAAGAAATCAATACTGATTCAGCAAGGATGAATTAATTTTATCAAAAGTGACAAAACTTTTATACTGTTGTAAAAGTTGTCTGTTTTTAAATAAATGCTAATTTATGTTCATAATTAATTAAATTTGTCAGGAGTCTGTACTAACCTTGTATTTTCTATTTATTTTTTATTATTATTTTATTATTATTATTATTATTACAAAATTATTAGAATAATTTTTCAAATTATTCCATTTGCAAATCTTGACATTGTAAAGAACTTTTTAACTAAAATGTCTTAATTGTTAATTGGTTAAATGGTCGTTTCCTATGAAATGGCAGGTTTGAGATATTTGCTTGTTTGAAATACATTTTAGCATTTCTTCTTTCTAAATTAGCCATCAACCATTAATAATCTGAAGGGGTTTTTTAAGGTCTTGCTCTACACAAATATGTCTAACCACTTCAAGTCTTATAGTTCTATTATTTCATGTTTATTGTTATCTTGTTGAGATATTAATTTCAGTGGTGCATAATCAGCCCGGCGGCTTCAGTAAATTATTCAGCAGGTGGAAGATGATGAATCTTGTGGGTTTGGATGAGTTCGGGTGTGATGAGCAGCAGCAGGTGTGTGTTATGTGAATGCTGTAATAGAGATTCACAGCATGTGATGAGCTTCAGTCTCTCGCAGCGCTTCGTTACAATCTGCAGATCTGTGTGACACATGCTCAACACATCACAAAAAAAGAAGAAAAAATTAATAACAAAATGCAACTGATCGCGACTTCAGTGAGAAATTTAAAATGACAAAACTTTAAAAAAAAATTATAATAATAATAATGTCATATTCTAAATAGGAAGTGACACATTCACAAACATAATATAAAAGTTGCACACAACTGCATTTTAACACATTTGTTTTTTTCATATGTCATACTTCTTTAATGTTTATTATTATTATTATTATCATCTGTTTCAATAATACTACTAGTAATAATAAAACAATACGAATATACTACTATTACCACTACTACTAATATTTATTATTTTATTAGTAATAATAAATTATACAATATATGTTTTATTATTTTAATTTAACTACTATTATTGCTATTAATAAAATCAATATTAATAATACTAATATACTACTACTATTAATGCTACTACTACTTCTACTAATACTAATAATTATAATTTTAATATTAATATAACAATAAATAATAATAAACAGCTTAAAAGAAACAATAATAAGCAGCGTCAAAAACACTTCTAGTAATAACAAAAACAATGTTAATGCTAATAATACTAATAAGTAGTAGTATATTATAAAATGTATTGTTGCTATCATTATTTATAATTATTATTATTATTATTATCATTATTGTTGTTGTTGTTATTATTATTATAAAACAATATAATTGTAATACACTTCTATTAATGCTACTACTGTTTAATATTACAATAATAATTTATGTTATTATTATGTTATATACACACACACACACACACACACACTCAGACACAGACACACACACACACACACACACACACACACACACAACACACACACACACACACACACACGAAGAGGAGCTCAGACACAGACACACACACACACACACACAACACACACACACACACACACACACACACACACACACACACACACTCAGACACAGGCACACACACACGCACACACACACACACACACACACACTCAGACACACACTCAGACACACACACACACACACACACACTCAGACACACACACACACACACACACATCTCTGCTGCTGATGTCACTGTTCACTGACAGCGCTGGAGATCTGTGCTCTGAGGCTGTGATTGAGCACTCAACACCTGAGCGTAAATGAAGACTGAGGGTCACAGGGCCACAGGCAAACAATAATGAAGGAGCAGTGTGACAGCCAGCTGTGTGTGTGTGTGTGTGTGTGTGTGTGTGTGTGTGTGTGTGTGTGTGTGTGTGTGTGTGTGTGTGTGTGTGTGTTTCCAGGGTAGAGAGCACAACCCATGAAGGTTAGTCTTTCTAAACAGATCTCTGTTGACTCGTGGAGGATCTGAACTCTCACAGCATGAATCCTGAAAAGCTCTTTGTAAACCACATGAGACAGACTGCTGTATGAGCACTTCTACATAATACACAGGTTTTTATAGACACAAAATCATGTAATAAACGAATAAAAACTAAGACAAGAGCAACCTCTGTGCTGGTGCTGTCAGGAGAAATACAGCTGAAATGAGTGCATTACATGCATTCACTTGCACTGAATATACAGTGTTAATAAGTTTAGGGCATTAAGATTCTTAATTGATACTTTAATTTAGCAAAGATGCATTAAATTGGTCAAAAGTGACAGTAAATACATTTATAATGTTACAAAAGATTTATATATATATATATATATATAAATATAATATATATGTTTTTTTTATTCTACTGATCTAAGGACCCTGAAAGAAATATCTCAAAGTTTGAAAATGTGAAGCAGCACAACTGTTTTCAGCACTGATAATAATAATAAATGTTTCTTGAGGAGCAAATCAGTATATAAGAATGATTTCTAAAGGATCATGTGACACTGAAGACTGGAGTAATGATGCTGAAAATTCAGCTTTGATCACAGGAATAAATTAGATTTTAACATATTTTCACACAGAAAACAGCTATTTTAAATTGTAATATTATTTCACAATATTACTGTTTTACTGTACTTTTGGACAAATAAATGCAGCCTTGGTGTGCAGAAGAGAATTCATTTCATGTCATTGCACTACAAAACAAAGTCTCAAACCAGTATCACCTGCTCTCAAATGCAGCCATCATCTCAACTAACTTTACATGTTCAATGCATTTTTGCAATAACTTTTAATTAACACTGTTTTGCTGGTGTTTGGTGGATGCATGAAGTCACTTCTCCTCATATTCACACAGGAGTCCTATATAGAGCCACCACAGGTGTAGAGCATCACACGGACTATCAACATCATCCACTACTGTATGTAAAAGTGTGAGTTTCTTACTGCCACCAGCCCTGATCACTAATGAGTCTCAGAGTATGAATGAGCTCTTTGTGTGCGAGGTGGATCTGCAAACTCTTAACAACACACACACACACACGTTTGTTTCTGTGAGTTGTGGGGACTTTCCATAGACGTCTATTGTTTTTAACATGTGGCAGCCTGCCTGTGTGGATCCCTGTTCATAATAGCTTCATTGGGTTTTTACCTCTGTGTGTCTTCTAAATACGCTCTAGAAAGTGTGTTTGGCACACAGGTGAGGAGAGGAAGGCCTGCAGGACCCTCGCTGTGAGGACTGTGCTCTGAAGTGTGCTGTTTGGTCATATAGAGCTCAACCGCCCACAGTCTGCTGGTTAACAATGCTAACATCGCATGTGACTGAGAAGATGCTATGTGTTTATGATACATTAGTCCTTCTCTGACTGAGACTGATTATGTGCTCTGTATTTATGTGGTTATTCTTTCTATGTAGTTATTTCAATCACTTTGTAACATTGCCCATGTTATAGTACATTATATCATGTTTTTACAGAAATAATATACTTCAAATAATTTAATATTTAGCTATTTTTTTTTAGTTAGCATTTCTTGGCCACTTAAATGTATTGAAATATTGTTTAAGTATTGTTTAAGTATACTGACAAGCCTTTAAGTTAAAATAAAATATACTTTAATATGATTTCTATTGAAACCTGTATGCCATCTATTTAAATATATTTGTAATTACATATTTGTAATGATGAAGCAATTCAATATATAGTAGTCAACATTTGAAGTGGATCAAAGAAGAACGCATTTTGGTTTTAGGTTTTAGGACAACTTTGATGAAAGGTTTTGATCCACTTCAAATGTTGACTACTATATTTGAAATATATCATCTTTAAAACATACTACAGTTACATTTCTAATCAGGTACATTACATGTGCTTTAAGGTAGTGAACACATCAAAATAAACACAAAAAGATTATTAATGCATAATGATTTGAAATGTATGCAGTACTTTAAATTAAAACTTTTCATTTGTTATTATTATTATAAAATGCTTCTTTTAAAAGCATAAAAGTCTGTCCTCTTTAAGTACACTTAAGTGTCCTTTTATTTAATTAACATTATATTATCTGCATGTATACAGTTTAATAAAACTTATATGTTTAAGATTTTAAGTCCACTACAAGTGCACATTCAATACAATTAAGTGCACTTATATTTCAGAAGATCAGAATTAGATATTTATAGCCTTACAGGAACCTAATATGATAGCAATTTTAAGCTTCAGATCGATGTTGTGATTTTGTTCTTTTGGGTCAATGGTGATCTAAAAGTTCTACTCAGTATTTGTCACTTTGAAATACTAAACTTGAATTAATACCTTAAAGTTGGCAAAACTTTGTTTTCACCTGAATATGCTCCTTTAACAAGTTATGAAGTGAAGTTATGAAGGTTTTTTTTTTTTTCAAGATTTTGGAGAATGGACTTGTTTGAACTTGAAATATCTTAAGGATGGATTTGTTTCTTTCAAACACAGCTTTTCACTTCACAAGATGTTAACTGATGGACTGGAGTGTTGTGGATCATTGTGATGTTTTTATCAGCTGTTTGAACTCTCATTCTTACGGCACCCATTCGGATTCATTGCTGAGCAAGTGACGTAATGCTATATTTCTCCAGATCTGTTCAGATGAAGAAACAAACTCATCTACATCTCGGATGGCCTGAGGGCGAGGTGAACTATTTCTTTAAAACATACTCCTTTAGTGGTCAGTGTCAGTCCATTTTTTATGATTTTCCCGAGGCGCAGAATAGAAGCACATGACAGTGAATGTTCTAGATGCCTCGTTTCCATCAACGATTCCAAAGCATCTTCATTTCCCGGTATTGGTGCAGATGAGTGCATGACTGGGTAAACACTTGGGTTATAATGGTGAGTCTGAATGCGAGGGCCTGTGGATGAGTTATGGGTCCCTGCTGCCAAAAACAAGTCGTCAAGTCTGGAGCGGCCCGTTGTGGAGCTGTGTTTGCCCATCATCTCTTGCCTTTCACCCCCACACAAACCCACCTAGCCTTCTGATGTCTGTGTGCCTTCGTTAATGAAGAAATTCTCGTACCTGGGTGAGACATAGCTTTCAGCTGAGCTACTCCGGCTCTCTATCCTGGGATGAGCAACATACACCCACCCACAGCAGTCCCAAAAAAAAAAATCAGATGACCAGCTTTACCACGTCTCTCAGAATAACTGATGAAACATCACAAAGCAGATCTCCTGTCGTTTCTCCTAGACAGTAGTGAGATTAAACTGCGAGCAAATGGAGACCTCTGAAACTTTCTAACTCTTAAAACTCCTGATCTTTTTGCTTGATGCTATGTCCTGTGGTGTGCCACAAGGCTCTGTGCTCAGCCCTCTTTTGTTTACTCTGTATATGCTTCCTCTTGGCAAGATTATTAACAGTTTTACTGACATTCAGCTAAATATTTTGTTAAGTCCTGATAGTCTAGATAAACTGTCAGAGCTATATGTTTAAACAGTCATGTAAAGTCTGTAGTTTGTTCATGTTTTTTCCATTTCAGGAACATTGCTCAGATTAGATCTTTGGTCTCAAAAAAAAAAGAGATGGATATGCTTGTTCATGCCTTTATCACGATTGGATTATTGCAATGTTCTGTATACTTGTTTGAACAAATCTTCTATGGAGCGGCTATAAGTTATACAGAAAGCAGCTGCAAGGCTTTTGACTCGTTCCGGCAAGAGGTCCCACATTACTCCTGTATTTAAATACCTTCATTGGCTTCCTATTGCTTTTAGAGTGCAGTTTAAAATTTTAGTTATTACTTATAGAGCCTTGCATGGCCAGGCACCCTCCTATATTCAGGATTTATTACTTGCACACTCTCCCGGTCGGTCCTTAAGTTCTTCTGACCTGATCCTTTTAACTATTCCTAGAACACGTCTTAAGACAAAAGGTGACCATGCTTTCTGTGCTGTGGCTCCGAGGCGCTGGAGCTCTGTCCCTTTAACACTGAGAACTTTGGGTTCTTTAGAGTCTTTTAAAAGACACCTAAAGATACACCTCTTTGGACAAGCTTTTAATTAACAGTTAGGCTGCTATTACATTTCTGCGATATTTGTTATCTAATTTGTTTTGATTTTATGTTTTATTTTATATGTGATTGCATGTATGTTTGACTTGTTTTACTGATATCACTGTAAAGCACTTTGTGACTCTTTTCTGTGAAAGGTGCTATATAAATAAATTTGACTTACTTACTTGAGAAACTTCGGTCACACTTTAGTTTGGGGACCATTGGGGACTATTAACTATTAACTATGACTTTTGCATCAGTAAACTCTTAATTTGCTGCTTATTAATACTTAGTAAGGTAGTTGTTAAGTTTAGGTGTGTTGTAGGATTAAGGGATCTAAAATACGGTCACACAGAACAAGGCATTAATATGTGACTTTATAAGTACTAATAAACAGCCAATATGCTAGTAACATGCATGCTGAACCGGTCCCTAAACTAAAGTGATAGCACATACTCATATAGAGACAGATTTACCAATGTCTGCAATAAAAAGATCTCTACAGAAACTCAAACACTTCTTGTCAAATTATCAAAATAGCCAATGTTAAATATAAGTACACTTTTAAAAGAGCATTTATTACAGAAATAATATACTTTAAAATACATGCAAACTGAACGTAATGCTTTCACACTGAAATGCATGTTAATGTATTAGGTATTAAATGTATATTAAATAAATTATCTGAACATTATAGTGCTTTTTGACCCACTTAAGTAGGACTTAAGTACATCTTTATGTGTAATTTCATAATTTTTTTTTTTTTTTTTTACTTTTGCACTGCTGAATGTACTGACTAGCATTTATGGGTAACTAAAATATACTTTAATGTAATCTATTATGAAACTTGAATGTCATGTATTTGTGAGCCTGGTCCACAAAACCAGTCATAAGTGTCATTTTTTATACATCATCCAAAACCTGGATAAATAAGCTTTCCTTTGATGTATGGTTTGTTAGGACAATATCTGGCCAATATACAAATATTTGAAAAACTGGAATCTGAGGGTGCAAAAAAAATCTCAATATTGAGAAAATCATCTTTAAAGTTGCCCAAATGAAGTTCTTAGCAATACATATTATTAATCAAAAATTAGGCTTTGATATATTTACAGTAGGAAATGTACAAAATATCTTCATGGAACATGATCTTTACTAAATATCCTAGTGATTTTTGGCATTAAAGAAAAATGTATAATTTTGACCCATACAATGTATTGTTGGCTATTGCTACAAATATACCCGTGGTCCTACAGCTGCTTTTATGCTCCAGGGTCACATATTAATATATTTGAAAGCCTTTAAGTGGCATCTGAAATTTTCCCATGCAGGCTCCTATGTTTATATTCAGTTATTTTACTTTAATGGAAATGTAAATAACCTATTTATTGCCATTAAAGTGAAATGACCAAACATAAACATCGACAAAAATGCTAATTTTAGAAGAAAATTTCAAACGGCACTTAGAGGCTTCTGCATCTGAACTCTTTGAAATTACGAATTTGTTTTGATGAAGTTGCAATTTAGTGGATTTAACATATATTGACTTGAAATGTGTCATTAATAACACACTAGTTAAAATGAAAATGAAGTACTTTACATGCTTTAGTATGTTAGTCAACACATCAAAACAAATGCACTTCTTTAAACACAACCACAGATTATAATATTAATAGCCAAGTTGTATTAACGTAAGTTAATGTATTAACTACAAACACAATTTAATGCAATTTATAATATTAACTCATTAATAAATGGTGTACAAATGTTGCTCATGTCAGTGTTAGAGAAGATACTTTATGCATGGTTTATTTTATGGTCAAAAACATTAATAACAGTTGTGTAAAAAAATTATTTCAGCTAAAATGTCCGAAGAGTAGTAGCCTAGATTCAACACACTTAAAAAATCAGGCTTTTCTAAAGAAAAATCAATATGAATAATGTAAGAAAAGTCTGATGAATAATTCTGTATAAGGTCACAAATGTGAATTGTTGAAAAATGTAGTTTTTCATGTTAAAATTCTCAGATTGGTGATTTGGTCTTGCTGGGGTCAAAGTGCTCCCAAATACAAAGACTGTTAGTCTGGATAATATTGCTTGTCTTCTTTGTGGTCTGTTAAAAAGATGGGTACAGTTGCATTAATATCTGACTGGGTTTGAATCTGTAACATTACTATTATTTTTTTTATCACTTGCAGTCCAAAAGAGTCTCTTAGGTCTTTAAAAAGGTTTCATGTAGGCTGTGTTTTTCTCCTATGTAATTCTTTCATTGTTACTACAGTAAAACTGTGCTAATTTAGTGTTAGTCATTACTGTTATCAAAAAAAGCAAATAAATAAGTACATTTAAAATACACAGTTTGACAGAGACAACATTTCGTTTAATTTACTGTAGTAACAACTGTAGTGAGCATGGTATTTTGTAAAATCAATGTGTAAGGTGGGTTAAAACATGTGTTCAATGGCGCCACCTGATGGCTGAGAGAGGAATAACAAGTTCCAGTTTTCACAGAAACAGCACTGTCTCGATAATCATTTGCCAACACTGCCCTCTTGGGGTGCTTGAGAGGAATTAGACAACCACGTAACATACTGTCGATATTATATATATTAAACGTTCAAATGTTTAAACATTCAAAATTTACAAAATTATAAAACAGTAGAAAAATGCTTAGCATTCAAAAAAATTTTTGTTTGTTTTTTAACAATTGATGCAAGGTTTGTTTTTCATAGGGACAGAGAGAAGTCCACCAATCATTTTAGTTTGCAATTTAAGAAATGTATTGTTAAATGTGCCCCCAGCCCTCCCTGCTTAACAAGGTCAGCTAGTATAAAAATCACCTGCTGAATTCATAAATGTTAAAGCAAGAAAAGCTTTCATCAAAATCATCATAATCATGCTATCAAGCTATCAGGAGTGTTCAGTCTAATCTAAACTTCACCTATCAGAGAGTAATTACATAATCGTACACCAAAGTGTGGCACTCCAGCCAGCGACGGCCAACATACTACTGACACAAACAGGTAGGGTTTGAAATGATTTATTTAAAAAATAAACACCAAGACATGGTGTATTATAACACTTCCATCACGACAGTCGTATAACCGAAAACAAACTCCTCTAACTGAGGCAAGACGAGACTCATTCTGAGATGCGGCTCTCAGCTGAACTTGGCTTTGGAGAAGTCCATCTCTGGATGCTGAGCCATGAACCTGCGAACACACCAAACACAAGAACATCAGAGAAGACCGCAAATTAATACATACAGGTCTGCACAGACCAAGATAGTGCTCATTCTGATGGTTTGCTGTTGTTGGAAGACGACTGCTGTACGGTGACCAGGAGGGGACATGCTTGGTTCACTTAGTTTTGTCGCGATGTCTCAAGATCTTATGTTGAGGGAACAACATATTTTTCTCCTGGCCAGGAGTTTAATGCGTAAACACACCTGTGTGACCAAAACCTGGGATTATCAGAGACGGATAAAACATTTTTAACCATCCCACAGTCTTGTAAATACTCTTTTTATTCAATATTTGTATATTATTATTATTATTATTATTATTATTATTATTATTATTATTATTATTATTATATAAATTTAATATTATAATAATACTTACATGAACTGGTTAGGGCTATATTTTTGTATTTGTTGTTATAGTTGCTTATTTCCTCTTTCAATTCGTGTATCGCTTTACCTAATTAACGTTCTGTAAAATTGCGCAAGCATTATTAATATGCTGACATATATTTTGCAAATACTATAAATGCCTGACAAATATGCCAATCAAGTTTTGACTTTATGACTGTATTTACACCGGTGTCTGACGATAAATGAGTGTGTTGTGTTTTATTTACAAAAGAAACTACGTCAATGATTTATTCTTCAACGAAACACTATAGTATTTATAATAGTCTAATAATTAGCTGAACTAAAATGAAATATGTTAAATCGAACCTTTAAACTGCACTTCCAGTAAAAATTCCTGTCATATAGAATAATCAAAGCTTTATTGGCATGTTGGGCATTTACAGTAGGCTATTATTTTTCAAAGTATTCAGAACGTTAAAGAGATCGAAATCTAATACAATTATGGATATAAAAATATAACCAATAATAATAATAAACAAATATTACAAAAAAATTAAAAAATAAACCATCAGCTGATGGACCTGCAAGACTGTGGGATGGATAAAAATGTTTTCTTGTAGGCTTATTTGATTTTCTGCACTTTATGCAACATTTATTCATGATAAACTTAATTTGGGCGCAATACAGTCCATTATATTATTAATTTGGTTGATGTATTAATTTAGCAATTTTTACGGTTTCTTTGGTATTTTGTTTATTATGATTATTATATTAATAAATCAGTCTCTGATAAGAGAGACCATGAGGAATGGATGTTGTTCCCTCAACAAAATGATCTGGTGGCCACGACATATTAACGTGTGTAACCCGAACATGACCCTTCCTGGTCACCGTACTGCTGCACTGCATTTGAATTATCGTGAAATAATATTACAATTCAAAATAACTGTTTTCAATGTGAATTTATAGTAAAATGTAATTGAGTCACATGATCTTCAGAAATCATCCTAATATGCTGATTTGCTGCTCAATAAACATTCCTGATTATTATCAGTGTTGAGATCAGTTGTGCTGATTCATATTTTTGTGGAAACCGTGATTTTATTTAATTTTTTTTGATGAAAAAATAGCATTTATTTGCTATAGAAATCTTTTGCAACATTATAAATGTTTTATTACTTTAATGTGTGCTCACTGAATTAAAGCCATCTAGTACTTTAAGAGACAGTCATGAGGGTCTGCAGGGGTTCTCTCTACGACATCACTTCCTGTTTTTCTGGTCGCACCACATGACCGTGTGATCTTACTTCTTCAGGATGTCCTGTTTCTTCTGCTCTTCAAAGGTGGGCAGCCCCATGGACTTCTGTCTCTGATCATACATCATCTTCTCCACCATACTGCGCGTCTCCCCGTCCAGATCCGACAGCTGAGCGCGTTCGGTGTAAAACACGGCACGAGGTGCAAGAGTGCGATTAATCACCTCGTCTTGTAATAATCAAGTATGAATTAGTCTGCACAAAAATCCTGAAGTTTCATCAAGCTGTTTGAAATCAACTGTTCTGAAAACAGTGAGTAGGTAATAGTTGGGTCTTACCTTGGAGTTCTCCGGGCAGATCTTCTTGGTGTTGATTTCGGGGTCTGTGGTCACTAACCTGCTCCACCACTCCATTTTGTTTATCTGGAATAAACGTGTGCGTCATTAGTCAGCCGGGCAAATCACAAACGCCAATCTAAGCATGCTCTCTAGGGCTATCAAAAAAAGTTCGAATTTCGAATATTCGCCGAATTTAAAATAAAAATCCACATTCGAAAGCAAAACCGTGGCGCTGCTACGTTGTTCATTCAAAATATTGCGGAAAAAGAGAGAATCAATGCAGAGAAGATGTTGTTCACGTCAAAGCTGAAACCAAGCCGTTCACACAACACATATTTATCACATTTTCTAGAGGGAAATCTATCACCGTTGCACTCACGTCTCGCACAAAAGAACCGCATGTTTAGAAAGTCATGCATAATTAATGAAAGTTCAACTTTTAAAAACATGTCTCGAGACTTAATGGTGTTTTTTCTGCATCCCACTGGTTTTTGGTCCTTTGTATTAAACTATACATATATACACATGATGCTGTTTTGTTTCTAATCGTTTAACCAACTTAATTATGTGTTTTTTTTTTTTTTAAACGTACTTTTTTCAAAGATAGTAGTGTTAGATATAGATAGTCGTGCATTAGTAATAATTTGCTTGATGCGCCCTCTTGTGGCCTCTAACTGAAATTATGCCTTTTAAATTAGAATATAATTCAAATATTGATAATATTAAATTACAAAATTCGAATTTAGTTTTTCTGCCATGTTGACAGCCCTGACGTTCTCATCCATACCTTCTCAAAATGAATGGTGACCACTTTCCCATCCTCTATGAGCCAGGAGCTCTCCTCCACCTTGACCTCGTTGCACAGCTGTCCGTCGATCACAGGCGGATGACCCTTCAGCCCCACCTTCAGGGAACGCCGCTGGATGTCCACCACCACGTCCTTCCCCTTCAGACGGAAGCTCACATCGAACGGCACGACCAGCTGCGAGGGGAGACAGATCACACAGTCCTGCTTTTACACTGTGACATTGAGCTCATGACAATTTTTCCTCACTTGCCATAAAATAACTGTTTGATATTAAAACTATTTCCTTTTGATTTTGGCTAAAGCATTACCATTGTTATTTATTTAGGATGTTTAAGAAATTGTATTCACACTCATGCTCCTAAATACATTTTCCAGTTCACACACATCTATTTTAAGTCACAAATGCGAGTGAAATGCTCACAGTGTCGAGCATACAGAAAGAAATAAGACTCACGTCCACTTCAGACAGCGTCTGAGTCCAGCGGTAGTGTGAAAGGTCTGCTCCGTTTCCAGCATTGGGCTTGATCTTGTCTTTGTCCTTCTCATCTTCCTCTCCTTCGGAGTCCGACTGAGACACACACATCAGAGAGCATCAGACACTTATCTAGAGCCGCTCAAAAACACTTCAGCAGCTCACTTTTCACTCGTATATTTGACATTAATGAAATAAACCCCACTTACCCCTTTTTTGTCTTTTTCTGATGTTTCGCCGTCTGTTTTCTCAGGTACTTCCGCAGTTTTCTTTTCTTCTTTTGTCTGAGAAATGATGAAAGTTACAGATCGATCACATTTGATGCTTACATGATTTTAAAAGGAAAGCTTACTGAAAACTTAAAAACTAACGCTCATGTCGTTTTAATTATTAAAAATATCTTAATTTGTGTTTCGAAGTCCTATGGGTTTGGAAAGAGGAGTAAATGATTAATTTTTGGGTGAACTACGCTTTTGAGGTGTAATAGTATTTGGTTTGTGCATATTTGGTTTTATAGGGTAATACATAAACAGGGAAGAAATCATTTTTATGAATGTTAATGGTTTATGTGCGCTCTCACTTGATTTAACTGTGCCTGGAGTCTCTTGGTATATTAATATGTGAGATATTTTTTTTTTGGATGTTAGGTGTCCTGCTTCCTCTTCTTCTCCTCTTCCTTCAGTTTAGCAGCTCTGTCGGTCTTCTCCTTCTTCTCCTTCTCTTGTCTGGACTCTTTCTCTTTCTGGGCTTTGAGGGCGAGCTGATTGTGATGAGCAAACGCCTCTTTAACCAGCTACAGGTCAAAGAAAGGGAATGCAGATCAATCACTGATTGGTGCTCAATATGTGCTGAATTAAAAAAATAATAATAATAATAATTGAATGAAGAAAAATCATTTTGAAAAATAAATTTCAAACTTCTTTTAAAATGTATTGTGGCTTTAGAAAACCTAGAGTTGTATGGACTAGTGTTATGCAGCATTTTTGACTTTTATGGAGCTTGATAGCCTGAATCACAATTGATTTTAATTTTGTGGAAAATAGTTTATTTTACATCATACAGGTCTGCAAGTACTGAACGATTTATATACACTGAGTCAACAGTTTGTAGTCTGCAAGATTAAAAAATAAAAATAAAAAAAGGTTTTGAAAGGATTCTCTTGTTCACCGAAGCTTAAGAAATGCAATTTATTTCTGTGTTCAAAGCTGAATTTTCAGCATCATTACTCCAGTCTTCAGTGTCACATGATCTTCAGAAATCATGAAAATATGCTGCTCAAGAAACATTTCTGATTATTATCAATGTTGAAAAAAGTTTTGCTGCTTTACAATTTTGTGGAAACAGTGATTCCTTTTTTTTCAATATTCTTTGATGAAATAGAATGTTTATATATATATATATATATAAAATTCTCAAATATTTCTGAAATGTACAGAAAGCAAGTATCAAAATCCAAACCTTCTCTGGGACTCCAGGCTCTCCTCCCGTGAAGAAATCTGTTTTCCTTCTTAGAAAACTGAAGAATGTGTTCACCAGCTGTTAATAATAATAATAATAATAATAATGAAGAAGTATAAATGAGATGCCAAGAGTGATAGAAGGAATAACACAACAAATAATCACTAACTTCTCACTGGAATCGTTATGGATCATAATCATCAGGCATAGAGCAAAAAACATGTAACGTGACACAGGCCAAAACCTAGTGATCTGTATAACAAAACAGATCTTTTGACAACACTGACACATTTTAACACGCAAAAATAAAAAAGAAAAAGAAAAAAAAAATACAAGTTGTCTTGGTAACGTTAGGCTGCTCACTAGGTTTTATAACACAACCCTGAATCTCCACATTAGAATAATCATATATATATATATATATATATATATATACAGACACACACATCTCTGAGAATAACACTCTAGCACCTAATACAACTCCTGCATACATTAACAATAAATGATAACAGCGTATTAATGTGCTGTCCTGTCGAACAAACACTAACAAACAGTCGAGTCCTCATTTATTAATAAGGTGAATATGCTTTTCTATTCTAGCGAGTCATCATGCATCAGTTAGCTCGGCTGCTAGCGTGTGTTGATATATGTTACCTCCTGCACTCCTCCCTCATGCTGCTGCGCCATGGCCAGCAACATCCCATCATACTTCTCCTCATCCTCACCCATCTTCACTATTTACTTCAGATAACAGACGAGAAAAACTGTGATTAGGTGCGTGAAGCTAACGGTCACGCTATCACCCGGTGCATGCCTACACTACTTCCTAGATACAAGGACCGCCCACGTTTTCTTTACAACCAATCAGATCGCACACATCTGAAGGACAAAGGAATGAACCAATCAGCTGGCAGCTTCGGGAAGCCTTAGCGGGTGAGGCGGGTATTAACGCGGACAGATGAGGCAAGACCAGCATCTAGAGCAGAACTTTCTAGAGACCTGATACACTTACACACATTAATATTATATTATCTTTATATTACGTTTAAGAAAAGCTCTTGTAAAAAACAAATACACAATAACTTAAGACCTAGACTACAAATCCAAGGGCAGCATCAGTATCATAGTCTATAGGCTACAGTAGCCGACAAGATAAAATGAAAAAAATTAAATACAATAATATGATATATATAATATATATATATATATATATATATATATATATATATATATATATATATATATATATATATATATGTATATATATATATATATATATATATATATATATATATATATATATATATATATATAAAGTAGTGCTGTCGAAGGATTAATCGTGATTAATCGCATACATAATATATGTGTGACCTCTGTATTTTTTATATACAGTATATATAAATACACACACATGCATGCATGTTTAAAAAATATGTTATAATTATATATAAATATTCATGTCTATATATAATCTAAATTATATATGAATATAAATATATACTGTATATATGCATGTAAATATTTGAAAAAATAAGTGTGTATTTTTAGTGCTGTCAAACGATTAATCACATCCAAAATAAAAGATTTTGTTTATATTATATGTGTGTGTACTGTGTATATTTATTATGTATATATAAATATAAACACATACAATACATGTATATATTTAAGAAAAAATTTTTTTTTACATATTAAATATATCTATATGTAATGTAAAATATAATATGAATATATAAATGTATAAACATGTTAATATTTTCAAAATATATTCAGTATGTGTGTATTTATACATTACAAATACACACAGTACACACATTATCTCAACCAAATGTTTTATTTTAGATATGATTATTCACGATTAATCACCTGACAGCACTAAAATTAAAGAATTAAATGAATTATTTAGTTCCTGAGAAAATAATATTTCAGTTTTCTTCCCATTATTCCCTTATTAGATCAGATACATTTGATTTGTATATGGATTAAATAGTATTTATTTGTTTTTGTTAACTTAATTTTTATTATGGTTTTGTTTTATTAGTTTTGATTTGTTTGTTTTTTATATGGTTTATATAGTATTTATTTGATTTAATGTTTATGATAGTAATGATTAACAATAACCATGAAACTGGGACCGTGATCTTCTCATCACAGTATTACACAGCAGAAGTCCTTCTCTTGCAAATGTTTTAAACACTTTTTTCATTTGTTTCACAATTTTTCACACCCTTTTTCAAAACAGTTTGACCCACAGATCTTGTATGGATTGTGTTGAACAAAAAAAAAAATCTATTCACCGCTGATAGAAACTACTTGCATAATTATAAATCTCTATGCACCTGTGTGAAACTCATATTGCACAACTCTTGTGCGTCCTCATCCATCTATAAAAAGATGCCACCTCTGTGTTTGCTATTTGCATGGTCAAGTGCCACTGTGTGTCGTTTTTGGAAATGAGAACAGGTAATTGTGTTACTGTAATGTGTATTTCAGCTTTACTGTATTGCCCTGTTAGCAGAACAAACTGTGTGTACAGTAAATGCAGTTTATGTGACTGTCATACAGTGTCAATTTTGACATGCTTTTTGCTTTTGTAGAATCCACACATTGTGGTGGCAGAGGAAAGGTGTGTGAACAGGAGTCTGTTTGTGATATGGTAGTGGTGTCAGACTGCGTGTCCAGGCAGCAGTGATGCATTTAGAAATATAACAGTGTGAGTTTGGCAACTATAGATTCGAGTCCTTGAACGAAACCATGTGAATGATAAGCAGCTGTACAGAGTTCCATCACACAAAGGAAACTCTGACATCGTGTGTGTGTGTACAGATTTTTTTTGTAATACCTTGTTTACCATAGTGGACTGGAATAATTTGGTGTGCTCTGTCTCTGGAATAATGGAGCTTGAAGTGAAGGTGTCACAATTCATTGTTTGTGATGTGCCGGCTTCAACCTCTGTGTGGGCGACGACGTGAGTGAACATCATTGGGCAGAGGGCCACTGTCACAGTGTGTCAGAGGGGGTGCGTGCTGCCATCTCCAATGATGGAGTCCTTTGTACCAACTATTTGGTACAATACAGAACGCCTTGTTCTTGATGTGAAAGAATTACTGATTGCGGAGAGGGTGTTGAGGTGGTGTGTCATAATTTGGGTGTGGCTTTCCACCACTGTCGCCTTGTGAATGAATGGTTTTGCAGCACAGCCTCGTATTATGTGAAACAATTCCTCCCTGCATACTGCGCCTTTCTGAACCAAATCGAGGAGTTCTTGTGTGCTTGGGGTGGAAGGTGTATGATGGTGCAGATGTGGAGGTGAAATGCTGGCAATGTGTGCAGAGTGACTGCCAGGGTGTGGATACGCCATGCAAGAAGGTATGTCCCTCGTTGCATTGCAAGTGAAAACATTTGTGCGATTTGTGTGTGGCATAATCGTGTGAAAGAACTGGACTGTGTGAAAATAAAATGTAAATTTTTTTTTTTTTTTTTTAAAAAGGTATTTCCACCCATGTTGTGTGGTACTTTTTTTGTCCAGTATCCATTTGAGTGTGTGCATCATATTGTGTGTGTGTGTATGTTGTATGTCCATTGTGTAATGATTGTGTAAATTAATTTGACCAAGTTGTGGTGTTTGATGGAAATATTTGCTTATGTTGCATGTTTTGTGAGTGTTAGAGCATTTTGCTAACAAAATGAGTCATTTTGGCCATTGAGCTTCAGTTTTATCCTGTGTGTTGTTTTGAAAATGTGATGTGAGTGGGCAAATGTTTTTAAGCAATCGAGAAAAACTTTAATTAACAACATGTTTATGATAGTAATGATTAACAATAGGTTTCAGATCGTCTAACCATGAAAGTGCATAATGATGCGTGAATATTAATAAGAATGTGTGTGTGTGTGGTGTGTGGGGGGGTGGTGTGTGTGTGCGTGTGTGTGTGTGGGGGGGTTGTGTGTGTGTGTGTGTGTGTGTGTGTGTGTGTGTGTGAAGAGTTCATTTGCAAAAACAGATAACTCTGTATTTAACAATTTTCAAAAATCATGTTTTTTTCATTGTGCACTCCAATTAATCTCAATCAAACTGCAGTTGGGTTATTTTGATAAGTTTTGATAAGGTTAAAACGTAACTAAAAATACAGCTAACTAATAAAATAAAACACTACACACACACACACACCCACACACACACACACACATATATATACAATTGATATTGTTTCTTCTGTTGTTTATTCTGACATTATTTGCTTGAATATAGATTTAATATCTCCTTATTCGGCTTGTCTGCTTCTGAACACAAATGCTGATTAATATAATAATAATTTGAGGTGAATGACCGAGAGCTCAACCTGTGAGTAAGATAACAAATCACTGGCTCTGCTATCTCAGACCCTTAAAAGGTTTTAGCGACTCATACAATACACGCTGAAATAAAAATGAAGAATATTGATATGACTTTTCAAGCAGTAGAATATAGCCACTGTAGCCACTACTGATGAATAACAAACAGTGATATAAACCTCCAAGAAAAAGAAAAGTGAAATACTTTTATCTGTTCGGATTATATTATCAGTCCTTATCCAGTGACATACTGAACTTTCGGCCCAAACGCGAGCCCAGAGCCCAGATAATATGACTCTATTAGTCCTTGGTGACTTGGTACAGACTGAGTTAATGACAGCTGAGTGTGATAAATGTCATTAACCCCTTCTTTCCCCGTGCTGACCATGATTCAGCTCGTGAACCTTACCGTCTCCACGTGGAGGAAACCTTTTCCTTGAAAGTGAATGGTCTGGTCCAGGTCAGAAAGGTCAAGGCTGAAGATTAGTCACATGTTACATGAGCTGCTATAAATAAGCCTGGGAGGACTGTCCCAATGACAACAGCTTCACATCAGAGGAAAATGAGACAGTGCTTCAGCGACCGGCATCCTCGTGGGATTCTCTTCAGCATCCTAAACCGTGAATGTGACGGTTATCCAGACACACGCAGCTGTCACTGTCAGCGTTCGGTGTGCTTGAGAAACCCAGAGACCACCTGCCGTCTGGCTCTTGGGGTCCTGATGAGAACCATTCACTTCATACAGAGCTTCCCTTCCTTCCGAAAGCTGGCGCTCAGGGACCGGCTCGTCCTTGTTGAGAAGCGCTGGGTGCCGCTCTTCCTCCTGGGTCTCGCTCAGGAGCACGTCACTTTCGAGGTGAGGGTCGTCCCTGCGGCCAGCATCCTTAGAAACATACTGATGAGCGAGCGGCAGAAGCCAGACGACTGTCGGCCCACCCTGGGAGAAGTGCACAAGCTCAAGACGTTCCTCAGCGAAGTCCGGAGCCTGGATCTGAGTCTCAAAGAGTATGCATGTCTCAAAGGTGCAGTACTCTTCAGTCAAGGTGAGGTTTAAAAATAAATGCATGAACATGGCAAAAAGTGTGCTTAATTGTATTGAATGTGCACTTGTAGGTAATGTAATATTAATGAAGTAAAAGGCCACTGAAGTGTACTAAAAGAGAGTTCACTTTCATGGCTAGTGCTACCTTTTAAAAAAGTGCACTTTATAATAATATTGAATGAAAATTTTTACCTTAAAGTACATGTAAAATCAGATTAATAATCATTTTGGTGCATTTTAAATAAGTACACTTACGACTAACATACAAAAGCACATGAGTTACTTCATTATAATTTGAATTGTATGTTATTCAATATGGTGTCATTTTATTTAATGTATATTTATATATGTTATACTGTATTATATATATATATATATATATATATATATATATATATATATATATATATATATATATATATATAGA
The DNA here is from genome assembly GCF_018340385.1 of Cyprinus carpio. Lineage (NCBI taxonomy): Eukaryota > Metazoa > Chordata > Actinopteri > Cypriniformes > Cyprinidae > Cyprinus > Cyprinus carpio. The sequence continues at coordinate 3,946,304 of NC_056615.1, forward strand.
TAGATAGATAGATAGATAGATAGATAGATATGTGTGTATGTGTGTGTGTGTATGTATGTATATTATATATATATATATATATATATATATATATATATATATATATATATATATATATATATATATATAAAAAACCTTTGTGCATGAATTTGTAAGCATAATTAATCAAATAGATAACACATAATAACAAAGAGCAATGTCACGTATACAGCATTTAGCTATTTATCTTTGTTAATGTTAGTTAATAAAAATTCATAGCAGTCCAGTGTCGTGTCAATGAGGAAATGTGATGCTATAATGCTTCCCGTCTGTAGACATAATGTTGCCAAGTTTATTTTTAAACATGCAGGTGAAGGTTCAGATGATAAATACAGTCTCGTTTGGCTGTACTATTTAACTGTGGCCCTCTAGAGGTTAAAAAATACACTGCATAAATCTTGCGGAAGAACATTGTTTTGGTCGTGCTTCGGTTCTGCTGCGGATGAATCCGGTTGTAGGAACCGATGCACACATGGATAAATCTTATCACAGCGCATGGGCAAATCAATTATTATTTTTGTTTGTTTCTACAACAGTGATTCCCCGGAGGTTTACCGTTGTGAATGATCCATGGAGGTTTTTTCCGCCCCCAGTTTCAGCTTAAACGCTACACACAGTTTGAACTACTTCTGAAGTGATAATAGCAATTATTTTTTTTTTTTTGGCACCTCACATTAATAATAGCCTATTATTTTGTTTTTATATATCAAAACAGTATAGCTTTAATATGCATTGACCTGATAATATTAATATATCATAAATCATATTAAACAGTTATAAAATGATTTTGTTTCCTACTTTTTATTTATTTATTGGCATGTAAATACTTTACATTTATACTCAGAAACTTAGCTATATATTTTCACTGAATAGCAATTTAATCCCTGCATCTAATTTAAATTTAAGTTCTAATTCTAATTTAATTTAAGTAAACTGACGTTACCACAATCCTGATATGAACAAAGCATCACGCACAAATACAAGCAGAACAAACTGTATGCAAGTAGGTTATATGTCACTGTGCTGCACACAAAAATGTCTTTGCATTAGAAACGAAACATCAAGTTTCAAGCAAAACGTTTCAGAAAAGAAGTTCATTACATGTGGAATGTTTACAGTGTCCATGTTCATAATGTGAGGAACTACACCTTTGGTTCCTCTGCTGTATATAATCTGTTATATAAACATGTCATGTGCAGTGCGGTTCCTGTATTCTGCGTCTGGTTTTCTTCAGGTTGTATAATGTTTGAGATGATGACGGGGTGTTGTGTATAATTCTGTGTTGTGTCAGATGCTCCTGGATCGAGGAGCTCAGCAGCGATGGCAGGACTGCAGGAGGAGGCACATCCTCACCCCACAGATCACCGCACGCTCACAGACGTGCTGTTCATGGCCGGCGCTCTACAGGTGGAGGCCCAAAGCCTGGTGACAGAGCTGTTTTTCAGACCCATCGCTGGCCGGATAGATCTCCACAAACTCCTCCATGAGATGATTGTTAAACAATGACCTGCTGCAGGAGCGAGTCTTAAAACCTGTGAACGAGTTCATGTTTTTGAACTTTCGGTTCCATCATTTCAAAGTCAATCTGTCTTTTAAAAGCCAGCTCTTTTTTTTTTAGTAGATTTAAATAAAGTCCTGAAGATGTGTCAGAAGCTCGATGATGTTGAAGTCATGTGACCGTGGTGTAGTTCCTTTATAGCATACATTTAGCTTTTTACTTAAAGAGATAGTTCACCCAAAAATGAAAATTCTGTCATTAATTACTCACCCTCACATCGTTCCAAACCTGTGAGATCTTTGTTCATCTTCAGAACACAAATGAAGATATTTTTGATGAAATCCGAGAGCTCTCTGACCCACCCATAGAAGGATCCCAACACGATCAACGTCCAGAAGCGTAGCAAGGAGATCGTTAAAATAATCCATGTGACATCAGCGGTTCAACCGTAATTTCATGAAGCTACGAGAATACTTTTTGTGTGCAAATTGTTGACTTTATTCAACAATTTGTCTCCTCTGTTAAACAATGCATGCAACACATGTACACAGATTCATTGTTTACGTTCAGATCAAAGTGTAAACAACGTAAACTAACGTATCTGCGTTTATATGTTGCATACCTTGTTTACTTATGTGATACTCTCCAAAATGGCGCTAGGGTGACGCGGAGGAGATGAATTGTTGAATAATGTCATCATTATTGTTTGTTTTTTTTTGCACATAAAATTATTCTCGTAGCGTCATAAAATTACGGTTGAATCGCTGATGTCACATGGACTATTTTAACAAAGTCCTTGTTCTGTTTCTGGACCTTAATCGTGGTAGTACCCTTGCTGTCTATGCAGCGTCAGAGAGCTCTCGGATTTCATCAAAAATATCTTAATTTGTGTTCTGAAGATGAATGAAGGTCTTACAAGGTTTAGATCGACATGAGGGTGAGTAATTAATGACAGAGTTTCAACTCTTTAATGCAGTTGTATGTAGGCTTCAAAATTTCTGAAAGCTGTGTTCATTTGTGAATATTATCTCAGTGAACAAAATATGCAAGAATCATGAAATTGTTGTTGGTCTCAGAGCTTATTTTCTGCAATAATCCGAAAGGCAATGGAAAAAATCCTATCGTCTTTTTGTTGAGGGACCTGTGATGATGTGAACTTGGGGGCTGGCCTACAAAATAATATCATCCCTGCAGCAGTCTGCCGAATAAAGTGACAAAGTGGGAGAGTTTTTCACATTGGAGAGAACAAAGACCAGAGAATATTCTTAATTGAGTCTTTGTGTGTGTGTGTTTCTGTGTGTGTGTGTGTGTGTGTTTCATTCACCTTTTATATTTTTATAATAGAAAATATCTGTTACTTTTTGTTGTAAAAGAGTTTTTGTTTCTAAAATTCATAAAACAAATTGTGTATTGTGCATCATATTTTGTCTCCACCTATTGGTCGTTCCCTGCCAAACAATGGTTAAATGTTAAAAACGTCTCAGAGATGGACTGTTTCTTACAAAAATGCAGCTTTTCAACTCATAAGATGTTAACTGATGGACTGGAGTGTTGTGGGTTACTTGTGGATGATTGTAATGTTTTTATCAGCTGTTTGGACTCTCATTCTGACGGCACCCATTCACTGCAGAGGATCCACTGGTGAACAAGAGATGTAATGCTACATTTCTTCAAATCTGAGGAAACATTTTTGTTGCCCTGAGGGTGAGGACAGTTTCCATTTCTGTGTGAGCTGTTCCTTTAAAAGAGCTCTGAGCTCCTCTCTGTTGAGCACCGATATGAAGCAGTGTTGTTATTCCCCATCTGTGACAAGAGCTTGTCAAACCTGTTGTGTTTGTTTGCTGTTGTCAGAGCTCTGTGCAGATGAGCAGACAAAATCATGTCTTCAGGCTTATAGTACTGCTCAAACATCTTAATTCAACTAATAAAATGTTCTTAGACTTCTTATATTATTCATGTACACAATTTCCCCCAGCTACATGTACAAATACACACAGAAAGCATCATATGTCTCAGTATTTCCCCTCAGGTATGACAAGCTTGAGTTTCGATGCTACCTAAACAATGTGGAGTAGATGAATCATACACCTGATGATTCAGAGACATCCTGGATGTAGAAACGTTTGACAAACACACAAATTACCCTGTATTCCCCTGCAAAAGCCCCCGAGGAGGCTTCATTAAACAAGGGTGGATAGTTGTTAAACTGATACAGCAGCAACAGTACATACACTGTACGCCAATGAGAGTATTATGCTTAATCACGTCTAGACTTATTTGATATTGAACAAATGACAGACGGAGTCAGACTGATTCATAAATGATTGACTAACACAGAACACGATTAAATGACAACCACATAACCATTACTGTGGTCTAAACAGACACTGCCTGCAGGGTTGCGTAAGGTCATGTTGCTGTGGTTTATGGACCGGTGTATGTAGGTTAAGAGTCAAGAAGCGAATGGGTTGTGGTGAAAGTGCTATAAACACTGCTCTGGTCTGTGTAGGTTAGACTGAAAGGCTACCTATGATAAGTGCACATATCAAGAGACAGTGTGACTAGAAATGTCAAAAACACGAGTTACACTCTTAAAAAATAAAGGCTCCAAAGGGGGTTTTCACAGCGATGCAATAAAAGAACCTTTTGGTTCTAAAAAAGAATGTTTTCTGTCATTGTGTAGAGCATTTTAAGAATCCAAAGAACCCTTTTCAATTCTAAATGCAATGGAAATGTTCCACAGGTGTTAAAGGTCAGTGGCAGTAAAGCAGCTTTATTTTTAAGAGTGTAGTATGAAACTAGTCATAATGCAGATGTTGCATATATCATAAAGCCTTTGTAAATAATACACCAGCTGCATGGTGCATTTTATGATAAATTCATAGATAAACACTTCATAAATCACACACACACAAGGTGGATGACGTATTTTAACAACTCTTCTGACACCCTGACTGATTGTTTAAGTATCAATAGGCTTCTTCAGTAAACCATTATTGCACAAAGTGCAAATAACCCCTCCAAAACCATTTTTCCATAACTGCCTGCAGCACTGCTAATCCATTTGATCACAGGCAGTGTGATTCGTAAGTGTTGTTCAAACATGACACTTTCACTGCATTTAACCGTAAGGCAGAAACTTAAAGTCTATGAATCCAAAAGTGTCAGATGCGATACAAAGGATCAGTTTCAAGTGTTTGTTGAACCACATATTCCTCTGCCCTTTCTCCTTAAGCAAATATCACTTTCTGCTCAACAATTTCCTGGTATTCTCTGGCGGTTTTATGGTTTCGATATACGAAGCATGCTGTATTGCAGCATTTACACACTGATTGTGACCTTGTGTCCTATGAATCATCATTTAAATAGTTGTGTTTTGGCATTGTTTCCAGCCTCACCTGTGCCGCAGTATGTATGATGGGAAAAATGTCTTTATTTGCATACTTCAGATGCATTAGAGTAGAATGTGAATGTTAGTGCATTTGATTGAACACAGTGCATTTACTCTGCTGGCATCTTCACTGAAGCCACATGCACAAAATCAGTTTGCATAGAGCTTTTACCAGGTCTCTGAGTAAAACATGCACACTATGTAACATGAAATCTATTGTTTTAACCCATGTTTACCATGCAACAGATTTTATTATTAAGCAAACATAGCAGTCTTACATAAGAAAACATTCTTTCCTAACAAATTACTCTTGCAGCATTAAAATATACATGAAAATAAAGCACTGATTAGATGCTATCCTAGATTTTGCATATGGCAAGTGCATAAGTTGTTTCTGTGGACGTTTAAATAAGCATCCAGGCCCATTTAAAACTCTTCCACATTCATTCTGGCTCAAAGCATTTTGTTTGGTCCAACAAACTTCACACAGCCAAACTTTCACTCAAGTGCCAACATTTGACCAATACATTCTTCATCTCAGCAGTAAAGGAACAGCTCACTATTCAAAAGTCAAAAATTTACAAACGAAAACGTCCTTTGTTTCTTCAGTGCAACAAAGCTGAGTTTTCTGAACAATATTCTGGCCAATCTTTAGGGATACCATTAAAAAGTAGTCTATATTACTTATTCGCTACATCACAAGTCTTCAAAAGCCATAGTGTTTTGTATGTGCTTTGTGAGAGTTTCAATATACTGAAGAGCGGCCAGGATATTCCTCACAAATTCACCACTTGTGTTTTATCAAATAAGGAAAAATATACGATTTTGGAATGGCATGAGAGTTAATAAATGACAGAGAAATATTTCTTGAAAAGGCAGAAATGCATGGAAAGTTAAATCATTATGAAAGAATCAGGCCCATTGTGGCCATATTGCTCCTACAGTATATGTGCATCTGTTGGCAATAAAGAGGTCAGACGGTTTCTCGTTCTTCATTCTCAGCGAGTCATTTGCTGGCTTATATCTTCTGGACAGCAATGTTAAGATGAAAACATGAAACTGATGTATAAATACACCTACCATTTCAGATATGCTAAAAAACTACCCATGAAATCACAATTTTTAGGGGTATACTTCAAAATCACCCACTGACTCCAAGCCAGAGGACATATTCTTCACAAGTATTCATCGTTTATGGATGTGTGGAAATGAAAATGATGCTTGTCTGACGGGACACTTTCACGCTCGTATGCTGCTGGGGAGTAAAGGAGTGTCCGACGTGATCCGCACAGCGGTTTCCTGCAAACTCGGAGAGAACGCTGCAGGGAAAGGAAATAAAAGATTCAAATTAATGTGTGATTTCATCTCACAGGAGTTAAATCATGAGAAACAGAACAGAGCTCATTCTGAAATCCTAGATTTCGGAGGTCACAGATCAAATCTAGATTCCTGAACAATGATTTGTACAAGAGTCCAGTTATGGAAACGTAAAGTAGAGAGAAGACTGAATAGATTAAAGTTCACCAAACCATGTGCTGTTCCCGCTGCTCTGCATATTGTTTTATTCCTGTTTGTTTTATGAATCATAAATCCTTCACAATGTAATGTGGTTCTACAAAGAGACTGTTAGAGGCAGTTATGAACTACACTTCCCTTATGAAAGAAAAAAAGAAGAGCAAGTAATTGTACTTTATGTGCACGTGTAGTGTACTTAAAATCGTAAAAAGTATATTTTCAAAACACTGGACTTGCAGGTAATACAATTTTAACAAAATAAAAGCCCAATTAGTGTACTTGGGTAAACTTATACTTTTAGCTCCACTTTAAAGCACTTTTAAATAATCTTTTACCGTGCTTTAAAGTACATTTATTTTGATGCGTTGACTAAAGCTACGCATGTGAAGTACTTGATTTTAACTGTATCATGTTATTCACTATTACATCAAACGTTAAAATAATTTAAATGCACTAAAAAAAGTGCAACTTCATCACAACATGTAAAAAGGTTTATCAGTGCATTCAGCAGTACATTTCAACCATATTTCAAAGACAACAGAATTATGAAATTACAAATGAAGATAAGTCAAAGGTCAAATGATCACTCTAAGTTCAACTAACTGCACTTAATATACATTAGTATGTTTAATTCATTTGTAAATAACATGCAATTAAGTGTCAGAAAACATTATATTGGTTCACTCGAGTTTAATCATGTAAAGTACATTATTTCTGTTTTTAAAAGTATGTTAAAGTGTATTTGTTTTTCACAAGAGTTGACCCGAACAGAAAACGCATAGCCTGTGAATAAGCTTTCAACTCACTGCATTTGAATCTCATTTCACATGTGAAGAGGATATTTACATAGTCTTAAAAACACAGCAGGAAAACACAGCCAGCTTGTTTTTGGAGGCGACTATGATTACACGATTATGAAGACAGAGAGAGAGAGAGAGAGAAGAAAGCAGTATAAGCGGAAAGACACAAATATTTTAAAATGGTACCTAGAAAGCAAGTGAAAAATCTATGCTCTCAGAACAACATGCTGAACATTATCATACTCTTAACTTCACGTTCCCACAAATGTTTCTATAAAAGGCATAAAGGCAAAAAATCCAGCTGTTGCTTGCCAACATTGTAGAGCATGAAAACAACATCAAGCAAACAGAGCGGGAGGGATAAACCACCGCTGATGAGGAAAAGAGAGACATTCAAATTCAGAGGAGTGTAAGCGATCAGATGGCTGCCAGACAAGAGAGCATTGTTTGTGGCAATGTGGTTGGTTACATCACAAACCCACACACCCCTCGCATTCTTCCAGAGCCGATGCAGCCACTCAACAGCCTTCAATACATGCAGGGAGCGGCGCTCAGCTGATAGCTAACCACATTAGCAAGAGGACTTTGCTTTGTTTTAGGCAAAACAAACTGCGGGTGAATCTCATGAAAGTCCAGGTCATATTTCACCCCAAAATCAAACAACAGAAATAAAAAAATATATTTTGCAGGTAAAAAAAAAAGCATTTTAGAACCATTGTGATTTTTTGCATTGCATTGCAATATTATTTTTATGATATTTTATAAGAATTCTCACTATCGTTAATTCTCATTCACATTACTGTAATGTGAAATTATATTTTGTAATGTACATTACCGTTCAAATGTTTGGGCTCTGTACGATACATTAATGCTTTTGAAAGAAGACCCTTATGCATTTATCCGATCAAGAATAGAGTAAACAGTAATAGTGCTTATTATTATTAAAATGTAAAAAATGTTTCTTGAACAGAACAGATGTGTATTACTGAAATACAAATATTCAAATCGCATTCATACATCATGAGAATTTTAACTGTCATTAAAATAGTTTTGGGGGTGAAATGCATCCTATACATGTTTTCATATTGCCATAATCAATCACAGTTTTGTGTTTTAAGTAAAAACAAATGTCTCATAAAATCAAATACTTTACTTACACCGGCTACTGTTGTTGCGTAACTTCCTGGCTTCAATGTCATCTGACCTCTCCATTGAAATCTGCAACTCTAAAGACAGAACAAATGGTTTATTTACTTATCCAGATGTGACTATATGCAACACATGGCATGCAGTGATTTCCAGGTGCATTCAGGACACTAATATAGATAAACAGTGTTACTGACTCAATCTTGCTTTCTAAAAACAGCTGCCAACAAGAACTATGACACACTGAAAGTTCAGAGCGTGACAGCATCTGAAACCATTCACTTTTAAAGGTATATAAGAAAAAAAAAGCCCTTTTGTGTTCCACTAAAGTTAGGAGAGAAATGTGTGTAAATGATACCGAAAGTTTAATGTTCGCTAAGGGCCAGTTTCTGTTTCACTCTAGCTTCAAGCATTCTTTTTGGCCTTTTATGCCTTTCTTATTTAGACAGGACAGTAGAGTGACGACAGGAGAGCAGTGGGTGGAGAGAGGGGAGCAGGATCGGCAAAGGACCTCGAGGCGGGAATCGAACTCGGGTCACCATGAACACAGCTGCACTGTATGTCGAGGTACTAACCACGAGGCTAGTGGCTCCGACAAGCATTCTTTTCTTAATCAACACTTGAATGTTGGTAGGTTCAAGCTATCTCACGACCAATTCGTGGATAATTCATACGAATTTGTACGACCTCACATGTACAATTTTGTATGATTTGTCTAGACCCCAGTGGCAGGTAGGTTTAGGGGCGGGGTAAGGTGTAGGTCATTCGTACATATTCATAAGAATAGTGCAACTTGTAAAATACGTACAATTTAGAAATCGTATGAATTTGTGTGAGTGAGGATGTACAAATTCGTATGAATTAGCCAAAATATGTACAAAATGCTGTGAGATTGGGTTGGTAGGTTTCATTAAAAAAAAAAAAAAAAAAAACATTTTGAGCATAACATTTTTTATCAAATACTCCATCTGGATCATATTTGGTATGAAGATCAAAGCACAGATGCAGTAGATCGCTTCCATGAGCACCCCAAAGCTTGTCCAGTCCTTTGCCACTTCTTGGCTCGACATTTCACTCGGTAACATTAGCCAGTTTCCATTTATATGCGATTAGTGTTGATTATCGCATTATTTTTCATATGCATAAATGCGATCTCTCGTTTCTGCAGCTTCCTCGCCGGTGCCTTTGATCGAGTGATTCTAGACTCATTCAGGAGATCCGTAACAGCACCCCGAGCGTATAACAGAGAGAATGCAGAAACCCGGAAAATTCCATGTTTGGCAGGGAAAGAGTTAATTATCATTTTTATATCAGTAAGTCTAGAGCATAATGTCAGCAGATGTGTTAATAGATTTGAGCAATACTCAGTATGAAATAAATGTATTTTATGTATATTACTTTATTAGAGCTGTGACGATAAATCGATGCAGAATCGATTCGTGGATCAATTCTGAGATCTTCCAAATGCATCGCGATTCTCTCCGGAGTCGATTCTGAGCTTAGTTTTTAACAGCAGATTGCACTCTGATCTAGTTTTTAACCACACACTCAAACGCTGAAGAGCTTGCTAGTCATGTAATTTCACAGTGAACGTGATTTTATATCAAGATTATATATCAAGATCAAGATGGCGGCGCGAACACATCGCGAGGCTCAGCGTCTTACCAGATTTCGGATAATAGTGTTAATTTACCTGGTTATTTCATTCGTGTTCGCGCGATTCAGTTATGCGAACTACAGCTATAGTAAACAGTCACTTTTGGACATCAACAAACGGTGTTCCAACGTAGTTTTAGACCATCCTTTCGACTTCAGCGAACTCCCGCCGGAGCTACTGAGATCACCGCGGACAAGCGGATCACTCGCACCGACCGGAAGTGCTCGGCGTCGGCGTCGAGACCGTAAACAAAGACGGGGAATGCGTGGAGGGCTGCGTGCTAAGCTAAGGCTAAATCCACATCGACCAGCTCTCTGCCCAGCATCTTCCTTGCCAATGTACGGTCTCTGATGAACAAGATGGACGAATTAAAGATCTGGACCCTCACACAGAAATGGCTTATGGACTGTAATGTTATGTTTTTCACTGAAAACATGGCTCTGCAACGATGTCCCAAACAGCGTGATGCATATGGATGGACGCTCTTTCTTCAGGGCTGACAGAGTAGCAGAAACCTCTGGTAAAAAACAAGGGTGGTGGAGTATGCATTTATGTAAACAAATCATGGTGCACAGACTCTGTCATTGTTGATACCTACTGCTCTGCTGATCTGGAGTTCCTGATTATCAAGTGCAGGCCATTCTATCTACCACGTGAGTTTACTTGCATTATTGCTGCTGCAGTTTATGTACCTCGGATGCTAATGCTAACGTGGCTATGAAAGAACTTTGTGCTGCTATTAGCAAGTTACAAACCCTGCACCCGGATGGAGCCTATTATTGTTGCTGGGGACTTTAATCACTGCACTTTAAGATCTGTTCTCCCTAAATTTCACCAAAATGTCTCCTGCACTACAAGGGGACATAAAAACATTGGACCACGTTTATACTAATGTGACTGATGCCTACAAAGTCACACCCCTCCCCCACCTGGGTCAGTCTGACCACCTCTCTTTGTTCCTGCTCCCCATGTACACCCCAGTCATCAAATGTGTGAAACCTACAAAAAGGACTGTTAAAATCTGGCTGGAAGGTGCTGACTCCACTCTTCAACATCAATTCCAGCACACAGACTGGAGTGAGTTTGCTGCCCAGGCCACCACAGACTCTCAAATTAACATTGACATTTACACCAACTCTGTCTTGGAGCACATCAACAGATGTGTGGGCAGAGTGACCACACACAAAAAAATAAAAATTTTCCCCAATCAGAAGCCCTGGATGAACAGAGAGGTTCGCCTCCTGCTCAGAGCAAGAGATGCAGCCTTCAGGTCTGGAGACCGGGAGGCTTACAGCTCAGCCAGAGCCAACCTGAGGAAGGGTATCTGCCAGGCCAAACTCGCACATAAACAGAGGATTGAAGAACACTTCAATTCTTCAGACCCCCGGCGTATGTGGCAAGGCTTACAATCTATCACAGACTACAAACCACCTAACACTGTGCCCCCCTCCAGCACTGCCTCCCTCCCTGACGAGCTCAATCACTTTTATGCTCGTTTTGATAAAAAAATAATAAGGAGATCTCACTCAAAGCTGAGCATCAATCCAGTGAACTGCCCCTCACACTCTCCACCTCAGCTGTTTACTCCACTCTGTGTAAGATGAATGCACGGAAGGCAGCTGGCTCTGACGGAATACCTGGTCGTGTGCTTAAAGCCTGTGCGGAGCAGCTGGCTGAGGTCTTCACGGACATTTTCAATCTGTCCCTGGCCCAAACAACTGTCCCCCACTATCTTCAAAACCTCCACCATCGTACCAGTACCGACAACACTCCACTGCCTCGGTACCTAACGACTTCCGTCCCGTTGCACTCACCCCCATCATTGCCAAGTGCTTTGAAAGGCTGATTGCATCCCACTTAAAATCCTGTCTCCCTGCTACACTAGACCCATTTCAATTTGCTTATCGCTGCAATAGATCAACAGAGGACGCCATCTCAACGGCACTTCACTCTGCCCTCACCCACCTGGACAGTCAAAAACACACATGTGAGAATGCTGTTCATTGATTTCAGTTCTGCATTTAATACTGTAATCCCTCCCAAGCTGATCTCCAAGCTCAGCCAGCTTGGAATCAGCACATCCATCTGCAACTGGATTTCTGACTTTTTGACTAACAGACCTCAGTCTGTTAAATTAGATAAATCTCTCCTCCTCCATCATCACCCTGAACACCGGCGTGCCACAGGGCTGCGTACTGAGCCCTCTCCTGTACTCCCTATTCACCCATGACTGCGTTCCTGTTTATGGCTCCAACACCATAATCAAATTTGCAGATGACACCACGGTGGTAGGTCTGATCAAGGACGACGATGAGTCAGCCTACAGGGATGAGGTGCAGCACCTAGCTGTGTGGTGTGCCACCAACAATCTGGAACTAAACACCCAGAAGACAAAGGAGATCATTGTGGACTTCAGGCGGACTAGGAGTCATGCACACACACCCATCTACATCAACGGAGCTGTAGTGGAGCGTGTGTCAAGTTTCAAGTTCCTTGGCATCCACATCTCTGATGACCTCACCTGGTCCCATAACACCTCCACCCTGGTCAAAAAGGCACAGCAGCGCCTTTACTTCTTATGTAGCCTTAAGAAAGTTCACCTGAGTCCCATGATCCTTGTTGAATTCTACCGCTGTACCATTGAGAGCATACTCACAAAACTGCATCTCAGTATGGTACGGCAATTGCTCCGCATCTGACTGCAAAGCACTCCAGCCAGTGGTGAAAACTGCTCAACGGATCACCGGCACCCAGTTAACTTCCATTGAGAACATCTATCAGAAGCGCTGTCTGGGCAGGGCAAGAAACATCATCAAGGATGCCTCTCACCCTAACCATGGAATTTTTCACTCTCCTTCCATCCGGCAGACGTTACAGGAGCCTACGCTCTCGGACTAGCAGGCTCAGGAAGAGCTTCTTCCCGAGGCCGTGACCCTTCTGAACGCCACACCAACAATCTAACCGGCACCTGCCGTATTACTTTATTACTGCACTGGTCAAAGTACTTTACATACATGTAATTGCACTACTCATATTTTGCTGCACACTGTTCTAGTTATCGCACTGTAAACTAGTTGTTACTGTACAAAGCACAGTAAACTATTCTATAAAAATATAATTGCACTACTGTTTTTGCATAGAATTCATTTTAACAATACTTTTTCACACTCATCCAACTGTATTTATTACCACTGTTCTCACGATGCTGCTGTTCATAATGTGTATATATAATCCTACATTGCTCTGTTCATAATGTACATGCAATCCTACACTGCATTCCTATTTATATTCTGTATATACTCTGCTCAATACTTTATATAGCAACCCCACTGTACATTCTGTAAAATCATAGCTTCACTTATTTTGCACTTTTATGTATATAAAACACTATATTCTTGCACTTCTGGTTAGATGCTAACTGCATTTCATTAGCTCTGTACTTGTACTCTGCATAATGACAATAAAGTTGAATCTAATCTAATCTAATCTAATTTTACCAAGAGCAACATGTTCCTGGGTCAACATTCAAATTAACCAATCAGAACTGAGGGATAAGTTAACAGGAAATATCAATTTAACCTTACAACCAGTTACATGCTTCTACATTATTGTTGTTCAATCATCATTTCCCTCTGATTTTAGGGATAAATTATGGGTGGGGTTAGGTTTAGGGGTAGGAATAGGGTTAGGTCTACATTTTTGAAGAATAATGTTGATCTGCTGTTCAAAACTAAGCTTCGACTCGAGAAAGAATCGCGATGCATTCAGAAAATCTCAGTCATTTCTTGATTCGCGATGCATCGATTTATTTTCCAAGCCCTGTTTTTCACTAGAGTAGATCGTGAGGAAAAGACAGAAACGTGGTTGCCACTCACTTCCATCGCTCATGGAGTTGAAGCTGCTCTTCTGGCTGTTCCTCTTGCTGTTCCAGGTGTCATTGCCGCTGTCCCGCTGCAGCTCCTGGGGCCTGACCTGTGGCTTCTTCTTACTCTTGCGTGTGCTGATGCGGATGATCTCTCGCACCAGCCTGCACTCGGCCTCCTGCTCCTCCATGTTGTGCTCCTCCACGATATCCGAGATCAGCTGACTGATCTCCCGGGAACGCCGCAGGAACATGGAGTCCGTGGTGCACTTGGCCAGCTCGTTGATCTCAAACTCAGAGAAGACCTCCATGAGCTTCTGGGTGATGAGTTTGTCCACGTCTTCCATCCCGCTGCCGTTGATTAAGTCATCCTCCGGTAAGCTACTGAAGTAAATCGGACTGTCCATCTCCAGTTTGGAAGTGGAAAACGACATGTGATCTATATCTTCTTCAATGACGGACGTGTCCACTTTGACGCCACCAATGCAGATGTCGGAATAGAAGCCGTTCTCAGCCTGTGGAGGACTTGACTGGATCTCCACCGGCGCTTTGGGAGCTGAGCTTTCGCTCGAAACGAGACAGGGCAAGCGCCGGCACACGCGGTACAGTCCACAAGTCAAAACGCTACAAAAGAGCTTCCTGCAGCTACTCACAGAAGCGCACGGTCCGCACATATACGTCCCAGAGACGGGCTCTTCTTTGACGGGGAGAAAGCTTACGGTCTCCGGCCCAGTCATATTGCCGTTGGCATCCTTGTTGACTTTGTGCCTCACTCCGAAGTGCTGGATCTTAATCTCCACGGGGTCGACGGAGCGCTCTCGGTATGGCCCTTCATCAGTGGGACCACTGGTCCAGGACGGGGTGCTCTCCATAGGGACAACACTCGGCCCAGACCCTCCTCTGGTGGCTGTTTCTACTGTTCCCTGACGCTGGACTGAGGCCTCAGGGTCTGTTAAAGACAAAGAGACATAATAGGAGAAAACTGGGAGGAGATGAAGGTTTTGCCTTTCACTTGTAAGCAGCCTCGGTAACAAAACTGCAGCGAGTTGTCCCAAATTTCCCTAGATGCAGCAAACCAACCAGTTTAGGAGCTGTTTTGTGTTTGCTTTCTTGCCTGTCGTCATTGTTAATATGATAGTGAAAGTAAAACTTTCACCTCAATAAAAGATTGTCAACTAAAGCCTTATAAAAAGGAAATAACTTGCGTACAGTAAAAAAAAAAAAACTACACATTTTAAAAATACAATACGTTTAGGCTTTTATCCAAAGTGACTTATAAATGAGGACAATGGAAGCAATCAAAATCAACAAAAGAGCGATATGCAAGTCTTATGACAAGTCTCGGTTAGCCTAATGCAACACGCATACCAAGGTTTTGAGGACAATATAATTCTGGGAAACTCCACACATCACTCTGAACAGTATAAATCTGTCACAATTAGTTATTTTAAATATTTATATTAAGATTTTCAAAATCTAACAATCAATAAATAACAGATTATATTTTAGATTGTATATCAGAGACACGTATTTATTATTATTATTATTATTATTATTTACACTTACGCAATTTGAAAAAAAAAAAAAAAACACACACCATCAAGGAAATAGTTGATTAGTGTTTTGCATTTCGAAATATTGAGTATGTTTTTCGACACTTCTGGAACCATTAAAAGCTGTCTTTACTAGGTTTGAAGACATTCAATAAACATTTTAGACATATCTATTTTAAGGCCGCTTCTGATTATTTACAAACTCGGAAAAGCTACAAAGTTCACACTGTCCCCAAAAAACATACCGCGGTTTTGCCGCAAAAAAAAAAAAAAAAAAAAAAAAAAAAAAAAAAAAAAAAAAAGGCAGTCAAATCACAGCCATGCGGCTTTTAGAAACAGACCAACTAGTGAACTAGTTTACCACAGCGGAAAACATTTAAAATAAGCCAGACGATCATAAGGAGCAACGTTAATAAAGAAAGAACAAAGTTTGTCATTGTTGGACTCTACTCACACCATATGGGGGAAATGTCGCAGTCTGACGAGTTTCTGCCGGAAGTCCGGAGAGCACAAAAAGGTCGATCGACCTCGATTTGACTTATCAGTCCACAAATATTCCTTCGGTGCTCAATAAACTACCTTTAAATTGAATTACAAAGAGCGAGCAGTGAAGGGAAAGGATCGGACCTGCACGCTCGTGGCTCCCGCTTATATGAACGCACGCAGGTACACCTACCTGAACCAACAGGTACATCAGCTCAGGACATGGACACGGGTGACGTCACGCGCAAACAGCAAGTCCAGCCACCTTTCATGGACGGTCAGTCACATCAGCTGACGTTTGCAACCAAAGCCATACGTAAATGAAAAGCTTTTTTTTTTTTTTTTTTTTTTTTGCCGGGTAGCATAGTTTATCTACATTTTAATATGATGCATGGACAGTGAACCTAGTAGCGAGATGTTCAACCAACAGATGGCGTCATTGTTCCTCAGACACCATGGAGGTTTCTAACAGTGAATTACAGTTTTTGCCTATTGCTTACACACGTTTTGCTAAATTTGGCTCATTGTGTCAAAACTCTACATACAAGCAAATAAGACCCAACACTGGTAAATAAACCATTCACATCTGTCAAATTGAAACTCTGCTATCAAAACCTAACAATCCTCTGTCAAAATGTCACTCTGATGACAAAATGATACCCACTTGCATCATATGAATACACTTTCAGATCAGCAGCAACACACTAGTCTACTATATATATAAAACTGCAGTGTTTTGTTTTCAATGTTTTTATTCAGTTCCACAGAGGGCATGTTTTCACAACCAGAAAATGAAATACTGATTTCAAAATCATTACATTAGTATATATTTTACAGTACAGGAAATTCAGTTAAATCAAAAACAAAACAATACACTACTGTAAACACAGAAAAACACAGTTGTGCGCAAGTGGGCTTATGGATCCTGCCGTCTGTTGGGGTCTGGCCACAGGATCTTATCAACATCACAAGCAATGTCTTCTCTCGCTAAGCATCGGGGAAAATATTCAAAGTGATCATGGTTGGTGAACTAGGTCTGGACCAGAGCAGCCCGATGGAAACTAACATTATCCCAGACAACAAACCTGGGCTGCTCTGGTCCATGTCCAACTGCATCATGAAGTGCATCTAGACATGTGATGTGTTGCGCATTATAGGGACCTGGTTTGGCATGATGGTGCAGTAGGCCTCGAAGACTTATGGCAGCACACAATGTGATATTTCCCCCGCACTGCCCCGGGACGTACAAAATTGCCCTTTGGCCAATTATATTACGTCCCCGTCGTCTGTTTTTGCTAAGGTTGAATCCAGCCTCGTCAATGTAAATACATTCATGCGGCTGGGCAGCTCCATCCATGTCCAAGATTCTCTGTAACAAAAAATACATATTGTGGATGGCTTTACTCAAAGCACTCACTTACACTACTACATATACAGAACCGACCCACCCCACCACACAGGTACCGGTGTAGCTTTCTGAATGCATCTATGTGGTACTAATCCAGTGGTACATATCCATCTGTTCCTGGACTGCATCCATTCTTTACTGTAAATTTAAAGGACTGAAACACTTACCTGTACATATTCATGTCGAAGTTCTTTGACCCTGACACTGTTCCTCTCAGATGGGACCCTGTACAATTGCTTCATGGTCATGTTGTGCTTTACCAAGATGCGTCTGATAGTTGTAATCCTTACTCGATTTATGTTTGAATACTTGCCTATCTGCAAGTATTTGTTGCTGTAGCTGGTGGAGACGGATTGCATTGTTTGCTCTGACTAGGTTCACTATGAAAAGTTCCTGCTGTTAGGTGAACAGGCGTTGGCGTCCCCCTCAGTAGGTCTTCTAGCCATACTGTAGAAAAATGCAACAACAAATTGTTCTTGTTTGCTTTTTTACAGTACTGTGTATACTGAACTTTACTGTATTTACCATACACAGTACTGAAACATCTCAACATGTTATCACGGTATGTTTCACAAAACTACCACTTTTGTTGGAAAAGGAGCATTAACCACCCTGGAATACAATGATGTGATACAGTAATGTGAAATGGTACAGTACTGTAAATACTCTAGATACAGTCTGAGTAGAGTAGAGAGTTGAAAACATACCTGTTTTCCAGTCGGAATGTCCTTATTATGGATGAAACTGTGAAACGGCTTAGATTAGGATGGACTCTCTGCCCAGCTTACCTCATAGTCAGGCCATGGCTTATGACATGGTCCACCAAAGTTGCTCTCATGTCATCCGAAATAATGGTCCTTGCGTGGCCTCTTCCCCACATCCTCCTCTTCCTCT
Organism: Cyprinus carpio; assembly: GCF_018340385.1. Lineage (NCBI taxonomy): Eukaryota > Metazoa > Chordata > Actinopteri > Cypriniformes > Cyprinidae > Cyprinus > Cyprinus carpio. The sequence continues at coordinate 3,964,550 of NC_056615.1, forward strand.
AGCTCTCCCTGCCTCCATGCTTGCAAAGTTCTCAAAATGGCTTAACTGAGACCTTTGTAGCTGGCTGATTGGTGTTCAGTTTTGTAAGTAAGTGTTTCCAGGTGTGTGTCAACGTCTTTCAATTAACCAATGTGTGTTGTATTTTGAATAGATGTGTTTTCCCAACGGTACCCTGAGATTTCATTTTTGAACTAAGTGTCTTATATATGAAATAGTGTGTAGTGTCTAGGAGCAAGTTTGTTGCAGAAAGGAGCAAGTGTGTTATAGAATTACAACTAAAGTGCAAATCAGCGCTTTTGTTTAAGGTATGGTTACACTTTATGGTTACACTTAAAGGTATAGTAACAACAACTTCAAGTTATGTTACTTTGGTTTAAGCATGTGTCTATAGTGTTCAATCAACGGGCAAAAACTGTAACTTCTCACCCCCACACACACAAAACTGCTGCTGTTTATTATGCAATAGTGATTAAACATTAATACTGGTGTTAATATTTCTGCAATACTGAAACTGGTATTGAGACTTTGGTTTCAAATGCCACTGACTGCACTGAAATAGTTGGCAGCTCCTACATGAAGTACTGTGCAGCACACAACCAGAGGAGTAGTGATACAATTTGTTTTCTAGTTGGGTTCAAATTTTTGAAGGGGCCCCCGACAGCTGACCATTTGAACAATCAGAAATGTCATTATTAATATAACATGGAGCAATATATCTGCATCCCCCCTAGGAGGACCCCTCTCGCGTCACGCTGGATGTGCTTGCCGCCGTTTTCAAACTGGCACAGCGCTTAATCGTACATTTGCTAATTTAAACACGAAGAGGACTTATCCTTCAGGCATCCAGAAGCGGAAAAAAGCAAGAAAAGGAGGAAAAGAGGAAACATGCCAGCGGTGAATGATGGAGATAAGATTGACTAAAGGATAATTATGACAAACAGATGTTTTCGTTGTTAATTCCAGCTTATTTTCGTTTAATTATTAAAGCTAAATTTCACATACCGCTAAAATATCTTAAGTCTGACGGACATAATGACTGCTTACAAACATTGGACAGACCGAAGATTACTGCTTCATCAGAGAGAATCGCAGTAGCAGAATACAGGTCTAACTATTAATGTTTTCAATAACAACAACAACAACAACAACAACAACAATAATAATAATATAGGTCAAGCTACAGCTGATCAGCCTTCTAGCTAGTTTAAAATGTTTTTGTTTTACTTGCCCGACTGGACAAATAGCCTGGTAAAAACATAAGTGACCAAAAAAACAAAAAAGCCTACAAATAAATAAACAACAAGCAAAGCATCGAAACGCGACGATACTTCTTATTTTATTAGTCTACATTCAGAATGCTTGAATCTGATTGGCTGATGAACGTTCTGAGGCGTGCAATTATTTTCTTGGAAACGCACGGCGAACGTAGTTCCAGGCAGCTCTCTTGACCGCATTACAGTTCCATATCACTTCGCATATAGTAAAGCTATAATAACGGTCACGCAGTTTGCACAAAAAGGTTTTGTCAGCGCTGCCCTGACGATTTTATCAGTTAGCCTATACAGTGTAGCAACTTAAAGGCCACACATGACATTTATCACTTATAGAGACGCTGCAGCAGAAGAGTGTTTAGAGGCGCACAGAGGTACGTTAGCCTAATTCACACAATCTCTTTCTCTCTGTCTCTCTCTCGCTCTCTTTCTGATAACTTCATTAATAACTGCATTAGAATGCTATCAACGTCTCAAGCCTCCGTTACCAGTTTAAAACGACGTTTTGGTACTAGCAAAAGAGGGATTGGATGAGATGCGGAAGAAATAGTCCTACTCACAATAGCGATTTAAGTACAAAAACCGGACGAATCCCTTTAAATAAATCATCGGATCAATGTCTTGAGGTGTGGTAACCGTAGTATAAGCGGAATAATAATAATAATAGACTGCGAATTTACAGTGCGCACTTTCACTGCATGATTCAGTCTATTAAAATACATTCAGAATGATCACAAATTCAAGACATTGGGGCAGAAAATGTATTTATTTATACCACTTCATATAATTAATCAATTTCACATAAAGAGTCCGTTTTTTTCCTCCAAAAATGACCATGATTACAAATGTTGATTTTTTTTTTTTTTTACAACAGTTCAGTACACTAGAAGTTAATTAAGAGACCCATATTGCCTGTGTTTGTACTATTTCGACAACATAAATAATTCCAAACAAAGCCACACAGCCACTGATCTATAATAGAGATCAGTGGCCACAGCACTGTTTTGCGTCCCTGAGCAACATGACGGTGTTTCGTTCCTGAACGAATCAAACATTTAAATGATTCAGTTCAAGCCCAGTGACTCACTTATTAACAGTGACTTGCTGCTGCCTACTGGCGGTCTTAATTTCACATTTTTATTATTTAAATAATTTCAAATATCAGTATTCTACGGTGTCCGAGAGAGCTCAACGCGCTGCAAATAGAAAAGACACCTGCAAAAAAAAAAAAAAAAAAAAAAAACTTCATCAATTTGACAACACTCACAGAAAATGCTCACAACACGACCAAATAACGAAATGCACTGCAAATAGAAAAAAAACACCTGCAAATTAAGAAAACAACTTCATCAATTTGACAACAAATGCACTGCAAATACTCACAGCACAACCAAACAAAGAAACGCACTGCAAATAAACTTCTTTGTTTGCGTTGTGAGTATTTGCAGCTCGTTTGTTGTCAAACAGATGAAGATGTTTTCTTGATTTGCTGGTGCTTTTTCTATTTGCATGTGTTTTCTTAAGTTGCAGCGCTCCACCGTATTCAGCGTTTTATGTTTAATATATCAAAAAATTATACATTTGTAAAAATAGGCCTTTGTAAAGGTAAATAAAAATATGCAGATTTGAGTATGCCAATGTAAAAGCTGATAGAACACTGATGAAAATATTGCTTCAGAATAAATTGTTACTGTAAATATGAAGATTGTACTGTATCTTCAAGATTGTATTGTACAGTATTGCATCTTCTGCCATTAAGATGAAGATTGACATTTTGTTAAAGAATAAGCACTTTGTTTAAAAAACACAAACAATTTATGTTCTATTATGAGTTTTAACTACTTTTTGTATGCTGTGTGTGTGTGTGTGTGTGTGTGTGTATGTATACAGACACACACACACACACAAAATCTTTTAGAAGGGCTTCATGTTTTAATTTTGCCTGGGGCCCCCACTTCATCTTGGTTCACCTCTGCATACAACTAAAACACTTGAAAATGTTCATTGCATTATACATTTTTCTTTTTAAATGGTGGTTAGCATACATCACATACTGCACAGTAGGAATTAAACTGGAATCCCATTCTGAACATAGCCATAAAAATCCTGAATTACACTTGAGGCAGCCCACTACTTGAAGCAAAGACAGATTTCTGGGATGCTGTAAATGCTGAAATAACCATCCCACTTTTGGACTTTACAGTATTGCTTGCAGAGGGCAGATCATTTCCTGCTAAAAACCAAATATAGACGTTCTCTGTGTAGACTGTAAGTGAAGCAATTGTACTCACTTTAGAGCAGACATTGAGAACTGCTTCTAGATGGAGAGGTTCGCTTCCTGGAATCTGACTGGACCCTGTTGACCAAAACCTGCAGGGCTATTCTGGGTCACTTCACACTTAGAGGCCGAGGAATCCAAGCTGTTAAATTGAGGCTGGTTTTGTGCAGCTATTGCAAAAAGTAGTTATTTTCCAATTAAAAATAACATTTAAAACATTCAATGTGATTATGAAGTGGTTACCTTCTCTGTAACTGCTGGAAAGTGTAGGAGAAATCCTTTGGATGGCACCTTGACCAAACTCACTTGGCATGGCAGTAATACGCCTGGTGCCATCTTGGCTTTGGACTCCTTTGGAACAATGGGATGAAGAACTAACAGGCTTTTGTACATTTTGACCTGGCCTCAAAATGTACAAAATTAGAAGGTCTGAAGGTCTAACCAGGGGCAAATGGTATTTTACGCTCTGGAAATCCAGGATAAACTTTGGGCTTGTTGAATTCTGCTTTATTTTGAACATTTGCAGGAGCCTGCATCATCAGGATTGCATTAGAAATGGCCACTGAGGACTTCGCTACATCATGTTGAGCTCCACTTTGAGAGGGGTAAACAGGCTTAAAGATTTGAGTAGGTTGACTGTGGATATTGTAGGTCTGCTGGAATTTGGGGTGGGTAGCTTCAGGTGGTATCTTGTTTATCTGAGCACTTTCTGGGGCCTTGAGAAGAATCCCATCAGAGCTCATTTTCTTGATTATCACTTTTAGCAGAAGTCTGAATCTTTTGAATACGATTTTACATTTGATCCTGCAAACAATCACCTTGACGGTGGGGCAGGGGAGAGCATAAGCGCAAGCAGGATCGTTCCAGTTTCCCATTTGTTTCACCTCAGGGCCAATCACGGGGAAAGTGTGTGCTGAAACTCTCTGCAAATTAGCGGTTGGCATGCTCCCTGTTAGAAACAAATAAAGAGGACACAAACAGCATGAGACAGCAATGTTTCAGAAAAATAGCAGTAGTGTGTTAGATTTACCTTCATAATTCCCCAAACAGGTTACATAAGCAGGAAACAAGGCAAAAAGAATCCTGAAAACAAGCAACAAGTCAAACATTTGGTAAAGCAGTGTACATGTTCAGCTTAAGAAAAAAGTTTTGTGCTCACCTTAAACAGTATGTAGAATCCATTGTTAAATAAAAGTAGCCAGCAACTTCTGTTATAGTGTCCTCACTTGATAACTTCTGGCTAGACCTTAATGGGAATACCTTATAGACTTCACACATCACCTTCAGCCAATCAGCAATCAAGATACCTGCTCGGATACCAAGATACCGGTTTTTTTTAGTATGCTTGATAAAATCACTTGTAAGACAGAACAGAAAATAAAACAAAAATGTAAAAAAAGTAAAGCAATACTAATAAATTTTAATGAATTCAAATGAACTATAAAATGTGTTGTCAGGTAACCTAAAATGTGTTACCTACTAACCAAAATATTACTTACTATATAAAAAAATCAAATATATAATTATATATTTACTGTATGTCATTGACTTTAATATTTTAATAATTTTCATGACTTTTCCAAACCTGGAAAATATTTTATCTGCTATTTCTAGGTTTTTCATGACTGAAGAAGCCATGCATTTAACCTTATTTCTAGACTATGATGAACATATGCTTTCTAACCTACTGCACAACCTCATCTGACCATAATTATATTCGCTTCACTGTGAACTCAAATCAGTTAAATACAGTACTTACCTTTTTCATGGACTGAACATGGTAAAGAAAGCACATAGCTGACAACATTTTTCATATTTATATTGAAAACTACAGGCATTTTGTGTTAAAGTTTAGAGAATTGCAAAATATTATGTATAACATGAATGGTCTGTCTCCACATCCAGTATGTATTTTGAAGCGAGTGCTTTCGAGGAAGAGGCGTCATAATGCATCAAGCTCAAGTACAGACATGTGTTCACAGTATGGGGTTTCATACCTTAAGGAGGTATGAAAGCCATTAATGCTGTCTAATAGCCTTCCCTCATTCTCGCACGCATACACGCACCGCTCTGACAATTTTCCATTCCCACCTGTGCACATTTGATAGATAGGGATCATTAGTGTCATTCTCCTGCAGTCAGCAGGAAGGAGAAGCATCCGTCTGTCTCCTGATACCAGGTACTTTAAGCGCTGAGGAGATCTGTCACACCGGCCTACTTTTCCTTGGCATGTCATTTCATCCTATACATTGCCCCTCATTTATTCCTCCAAAGTCGGGAATTTGGAATCCAGTAATTTCCTTATATATTAACAGGATCCTTCACGAGCTCTTCACCTGCCATTATGGAAAGTGATGTGACTGTGTGACCTTTACATGGAGCTGTGATTAACAGTCAGATTGACATTCAATTGTATGGCGGTGACTTGTTGGCTGTTAATATGTGGCACTTGCAGATGTTTTCAGCTTTATGTAGAAAATAAATAAGTGATTCCTGTCAAGATCTGTTGGTGAACAGAAAAAGGACATATAAAGTTGAGTAAAAAGCAAGTTTTTTTTCTTGCTAACATCATCAGAAATAATCACAGTGGCGCAAATAAAGTGACTCAGTATGGAAACAATGAATATATATATATATATATATATATATATATATATATATATATATATATATAGATATATATATATATATATTTTTTTTTTCAGCTGCAATGAGTCTCATTAATCAGAAAATATGTATCCAGGAAAACACACTTCATCAGTCCTGCAAACGCCTTTGTTTTAGTCTGCATTTCTTAGACAATTTTCAAGAATAAGCTTCAGTAATGGCCAGCCATACTTGGCAAACTCCCTCGTCAGCAGATTCTCCTCAGCAAGCAGTGGCATACAGGAGAGAATGTCCCATTGTGAGGTGTAGTGTGGATCTATTCATCATCGGACATTCAAGGATTCTTATTATAATACTTGGACTAGATATTGTACTTCCCCATCAATCTTACACCTTGCACCACCACCAAACAGATCTGGCTATATGAGTGAATCTTACTAAAGCATGTTTAGGTCACGTCACCCTAAAAATAAATCACATTTAAGACTATTTTTTCCCCCCTCATTCTAATTACCAAAAATGCATCCAAGTTTTTTGTTTGTTTGTTTGTTTGTTTTTTGTTAAATTAAAATTATAAACTTTAGGGTTCTCATTAGATTCTTACATTAAATATCTACTGTAATAGACTGTAAACTATACCGTACTAATGTCAATGCATGCAAAAAGCAACTTGGACATTATGCTATGAATTTCTCATTTTATGTTCCAACAAAGGAAGTCATATAACCAGTATGCATATAAATCAATATTTGCCAGTAGTAGACAGTAAACATATTTTTCAAATACCTATACTTTATCAGATTAGTTTTATTTAACTTTTTACTCAACTAGATTTAATATTGTTCCTCATGTTTTTCAAACTAAAGAAACCGAAATTTGAATTTGTGAACGATTCTTTTTTTAAGATTAATCTGTTGGATCGGTTCACAAATGGCACTGTATGATTTGTTCATGAAGTGGACTGATCACATAGCAGTGGCTCTCGAATCAGCAGGTGCTTCTCAAATTGAAGGCTGCATCTTGAAGCTTCCTAGTCCAGTCCTTCAGAGGCTTTTACACTAGCTCTCCTTAGCATTAAGCACTAGAATGAGATGTCTAGTAACTGCACATGTCTATGCCAAAATGATTTCCATCCCACAGGCATATTGGAAGAACCAAGCACCGACTCATTTTCTTCTTTTTCGTGAATTGAAATGTGTTGAATGGATACACTTGATGCATCTTTTAAAATCTGCTGAAGGATGCAGCTTTCCAATTGAGATGCACCCAACAACTGATTCAGTGATCTGTTAAGAGTCTACAGTCAAAAACTCGCTGAATTTGAAGTGGACATTCAACCGAGACTGCCTTGCTTTCAGTTGTTAAAGCCCTAAGACTGGCAAGAGTGGCTTCCAAATCTTCAATACTTATCTTGCTGGGTCTGTCCCCTGCTTTTGACACAGTTAAACACCAGATCCTCCTGTCAACCCTATTGGCAAATGGCATCTGAGGAACTGCACTCCAGTGGTTTGAGTCTTATCTCTCAGATAGGTCCTTTAAGGTATCTTGGAGAAGTGAGGTATCCAAGTCGCAACATCTAACTACTGGGGTGCCTCAGGGCTCAGTTCTTGGACCACTTCTCTGTCTACATGGCATCACTAGGTTCTTTTCTTAATAAAACAAACAGACAAACAAAAAACTAACACTAGCTTCTCTATTCTTTTTGTATTCGAATTATTTCTTTTTATTTATTATACAACTGACCAGTCACAAAGAGCTTGATTGACAGGCGATCTGACCAATCTGAATGCAGATATTATGTGCCGCTGCTGCTATCCACCATCTTGCCCGGCAGCTACAGCCGGTCTCCATAGAGAGCCATGTTAAAACGGGGTAAAAAACATTTTCAATATAACTAAATATGAAAATGTGCACAGGATTAAGCTGTGCTGTTGTTAGCTTCCACAGTAACGGCAATAAGCTAAGGAATTCCTTTATAGTACTTGTTTTGCATACAGGAAATCTGTCATGTCTGGTGCTGTATGCATGGCTTGCAGCACTTAAGTTAAAATAGAGTGTGAATTAATACAATAATACGTGTGCTCTTATCATTCTGTGGACAAAATCCCGTGAACTTTGCCCCGATCGGGAGCTGTATATGCACATCTGCGCTCATCTGTCAGGTCCTTTACTGCACAAATACGGTCACTGCGACATTCTAAAGTGATGAAAATATGTCATCATGTCATTTTTAAAACCATTTACAGAGGTTTCACCTTATATTGTTGGCTCGGAAAACATGTAAATGCGCAGTAGCTGCAGCTGTATCCCTTCTACCCTTAACTACAAATTAGACAGGAGAGTAGATTAACTTTGGTGGACGGGTGGGTCTTTGCAAATGGTCATTTAACAAAAGCAAAATTGGCCTCCATCAATAACTTGCTCTATTCTTTTTCTATTCTATCCATTTTCTTTTTATTTATTATATAAATACAAAAAAAAAAAAAAAAAAAAAAAAAAAAACCTTGCTACATGTACTGCGTCTGTGATCTAAGAACCTCTCGGCTTGAGTTGTGTGCTAAAATAGGGTATCTGTGCTTTTACTCAAGTACTTAAATTGTGTAGGCCTACTTTGTCCACTACTGTAACTGCACACAGAATATAGCTTGAGTGATTTTTTTAGTCCTAGAGGGCCACTGTCCTGCAGAGTTCAACTCCAGCCAGCTCCAAAACACCTGCCTGGAGATTTGTATGGTAATCCAGAAGACCTTGATTAGCTGGTCCAGGTGTGTTTATTTGGATTGGAGCTAAACTCTGCAGGATAGTGGCCCTCTGAATTTGAAACCCCAGCTCTAAAGGATTTTTATCCATAAGTCTGATCGTTTGGAAGCGTAATACCACACCTCTCCTCAGTAAGCCACATTATTTATGTAAAATATCACAAATTAAAATATGAGGTGTAAAGTTTAATACTAATGGCATGGGTGTAGAGTATTGAGGGGATGCGTAAATTCGTCCCCTGCAATTTGTTTTCGGGAAAGTGTGTTTCAGGAAAGGGCCGGTGTCAAGATTCAAAGGGACAAGATAGTCTTTGCATGTCATGTTTTATTTGCTTACAAAACTTGGTAATGTGAACATTATGGAGTGCTAAACACTCTCATGCAGTGAGAGTGTTTCATACTCAAAGCTGGAGGGCGCTCTCACACAGAAAGTCCAACAGACTCATAGAAGTAATAACTTATGACGGACCAGGGCTACGTTCCAGTTCGGTTTTTATGCCCTTCCCTCACTAGCTTCCCTCCGTCTCGTTTACTTGGATGTACGTCATTGATTACGTTGCACGAGTGCCCACTACTGGTGGAACCCTTTCATTGGGCTGAACTGGAACGTCCTAAGCCCTTGAAATATTAAAAAAATAAATATATATATATATATATATATCATAGAGCTGGTTGGTGTGGGGCAAATTAAAAGCAATCGTGTTGCATTGCGGTATATGAATTAGTCTGAATTGTACATATGAAGTAGACTTGCTCACTCAAAATTGAGGGATCGAGGGTATGTCTCTATATATTCTTCCCTCATCCACTTCACAAAGTGGAACACACCACAAAATGGCAGTGGGGAAGTACGCAGAGAAGTTTGCGAGTGGATGTCTAAAAGTAAAGTGGAACACAACCCAAGAAATCCCTAATGGACCCTTTTCACATTTCTGGGTTTCTCAGCAGCGGAAGTCGTCATAGTTTGGTAAACGTCTATTGCAGTGAATGGGAGACTACCACAAATATTTATTTTTATTTTTTTGCATTCCAATTTGCTCAGATAGCAAAAGAAATGTGGCGCAATAGTTTTACAACTTTCAAATTTAACAAATTTACCATCACTTCCATAAATGCTGTATTAGAAACACCCTTACATTAGCGTTTTTTTTTTTGATTTTTTTTTAGTTTGATGCTAGCGTTAGTGTTATATATTTTTTTGTTTTATAAATGTATATACATTTAATATATATATATATGTATAGGAGGATTTACAATGCTGATGACATCCTCACAGTCTTGTGAAAAGGGTCCATATGGACAAAGGAGCTACCTAAGGTCTATACAGACCAATCATAAAATAGTCATTAGGAAAACAGAGGAAAAAAATATTATAGAATACAAATAATTGTTTATTGTCCAGCAATGTATTTAATTTATTTCTTTGCCAATTAAAAGTATAAAATGAGAGAAAAAAGGTATTATTACATTTGACATTTCTGTTCCCCTCATTTCTGAAATGATGGGTATGCCCCTGAGTAATGGTTAGGAGTTTGTTCAAACCACTAACCCTAATTATGACCAAAATTGATGCTTAGTGAGCAGTATCTAGTAGTATCTAGTAATAGAATAAATATAGAAAGCTATTCAGTATTTTCATTACTAGGCAGAAGGCAACAGTGACTTTGTCCATTGGCTTCTTATGCTCACTTTTATATTATAGGTGTGTGACGGTGAAGTGGTGTGTGACTAAATATTGATCTTAGCCAATCTGTCATGTTTCTCATTGACAGGAAGGAACACTATAAGATCAAAATAAGAGCCTGTCATGAGTCAGCAGTGGTCCAGATGGCATCTTCCCTTTGGAAGTATCTGCCCTCTGACCTCTAGAACCTTCTCCACATCCCAGCCAATTGCGCACAGCTAGCCCTGGCTTGGCACTTAGAACCCCCTCCTGCTCAGGCATCTGGTCATCTTGAATAATGTACGTAATAACAATAACTTGAGTCATAATGGGCTTAATGCACAGCAGGAACAAAAGCTCAGATTACCTCTAGAGAAAGACACGCCCACATCTCATCATGCTCTTCCGTCAAAAAAACAAACAGACAGCAACAACAACCAAAAAACGTAATAATAATTGTATTCCATTTGACTAGCACTCCCTGTACAGCGGGACTAATGTTATTACAGAAGATGTTCAATAACGCGGTCTTGGAGGATTGTTCCTGCATTCTCTTGAGTGGTCAAGTGAGACCCAATTAAACTAGGTTAGTTATATTGATCTCTGTGTTTGAGTCATTCTTTTGATATGGTTTTGCGGGCTAGCTTTGGCCCCTGCTAGTAGATGCCACATCTACACTATTGGATAGGAAAAAAAAATTGCACCGATGCAAAAAAACAAAAACACATTTTGCAAATGACATTATAAATCACAAAAATTTAATTGTGTTTTAGTAGATGTGACATATTCTGTGACATACTTGGTTGTGCTTACAGTTTGACATGCGTAAGTAGAAAGGTGGTGAGTAGGGGGAATGCTTACTTTGTGTTGACCGTTCTAAATGTTTTTAAAATGTTCTTTTTTGCTGATATCCTTATATAAGCATTTATAAATGTTCAAAGAATGTAAATGAATGGGAGTGTAAATTGGATTGTGGGGAGCAGTGATTGTATTTGGTGCTGAGGTTTATTTGGTTATCAATTGTTTGGGGTAGCGATTTTGTTGGGATGCAGTTTCTTTTTGGTGCTCAAGTCTGAGCAGCAGTGATTCATTTGGTGCCCGATATTGAGCAGCAGCGATTCTTTGGGGCCCGAGTCTGAACAGTAGCGATTCATTTGGAGCCCGAGTCTGAGCAGCAGCGATTCATTTGGAACCCGAGTCTGAGCAGAAAGTTATTCATTTGGAGCCTGAGTCTGAGCAGCAGCGATTAATTTGGAGCCCGAGTCTGAGCAGCAGCGATTCATTTGGAGCCTGAGTCTGAGCAGCAGCGATTCATTTGGAAACAGAGACACAGTAGCGATTCATTTGGAGCCCGAGTCTGAGCAGTATTGATTCATTTGGAGCCAGAGTCAGAACAGTATTGATTCAGTTGGAGCCCGAGTCTAAGCAGTATTGTTTGATTTGGAGCCTGGATCTGAGCAGTAGCAATTTATTTGGAGCCTGAGTCTGAGCAGTAGTGATTCATTTGGAACCAGAGTCTGAACAGCAGCGATTCATTTGGAGTCAGAGTCTGAGCGGTAGCGATTCATTTGGAGCCTGAGTCTGAGCAGTAGCGATTCATTTGGAGCCTGAGTCTGAGCAGTAGCGATTCATTTGGAGCCAGAGTCTGAGCAGTAGCGATTCATTTGGAGCCAGAGGGTCTGAGCAGCACGTAGCGATTCATTTGGAGCCAGAGTCTGAGCAGTAGCGATTCATTTGGAGCCAGAGTCTGAGCAGTAGCGATTCATTTGGAACCCGAGTCTGAGCAGTAGCGATTCATTTGGAGCCTGAGTCTGAGCAGTAGCGATTCATTTGGAGCCAGAGTCTGAGCAGTAGCGATTCATTTGGAGCCAGAGTCTGAGCAGTAGTGTTTCATTTGGAGCCAGAGTCTGAGCAGTAGTGATTCATTTGGAGCCAGAGTCTGAGCAGTAGCGATTCATTTGGAGCCAGAGTCTGAGCAGTAGCGATTCATTTGGAACCCGAGTCTGAGCAGTAACAATTCATTTGGAGCCAGACTCTGAGCAGTAGTGATTCAACTGGAGCCTGAGTCTGAGCAGTAACGATTCATTTGGATTCATAACTGTAAATATATCAAAACCTAATTTTTGATTAGTAATATGCATTGCTAAGAACTTCATTTGGACAACTTTAAAGGTGATTTTCTCAGTATTTAGAAATTTTTTTTATTTAAGTTTTTTTTTTTTTAAATAGCTGTATCTCGGCTAAATATTGTCCTATCCTAACAAACCATAAATTAATGGAAAGCTTATTTATTCAGCTTTCAGAAATGTCTAGTAGGAAATATTACGAAGTCTGTAAACAGTATGTTAATAGAGGCCAGGATGGGACATGATAAAGACAGATGCTAAGAGGAGAGAACAGATGCATCAGCAGAGAAAGTACAGGAGAGCAAGCTTACTGTTCACAATGCTCAAAATATTAGATGAAAATCCTAAATTTTGAATTTGGAGTGAGGGTTGAAGGAAATGCAATTCACATCTGTACAGTAGAGGGAGCAGCTTAAACAAACATTTCAGTTGTGCTGCCATTCTTGATTGCATGAAGAATAGGACACATGAGAAGGAAGTTCAACACTCTTCAGCAATAATAATAATAAATAAAACACAAATGCTGTGTTTATTTTAGCTCATAGTTTGGTTAAATTGGATCCTCAAAAATCAGCAGCAAAGGCATCGGTTAATAAAATTGGATTAAATTTTCTAAAGGATATTTGTGTTATTTGACATTGTATAATTATTGTATATATGTGTAATATTCTGAGTTCTGTTCTTATGTGATCTGTTTTTATGCAAGTGAGATGAGTAAATACATGTTTACATCTAGTCTAGATCTACAGTAGCATGTTCACACTGTGCACACAACTCCGCACTAACTCCTGATTTCTCTCAATATAGTTTGATTATTTGATATAGTTGCTCATCGGTCTGCTAGCCGCTATTGTAAGCTGCTGTATGAACAGATGTTTCAAGACTCAAACCTTTAAGTAAATATGATGGTAAACCTTAAACACTGATGGTGTGAACTTGCAGGGATGCACACTTAGGATAGTTCTGCAAAGATCAGTGCTAAAGGTTTTGCAGCAGTATTGTAAAACGAATGTGGTTTTGACTCACATACAGAAGATACAACTGTCGAAAGATACCACGGTAGACAATGATATACTGTAGACAAAGATACACTGTGTCAGATCCTGACATGGAGATGAAAGAATTTATCATCAACTGTTACTCGCATATATGCTGTATTCATACCCACGCAATTTGTCATAACCCCACCAATGGCATTTTTCTCCCCGAGATGATGACTAGAGCTAAACAACGAGAAGTTGTTCCAAGATCTTCTGGTCGGACACATCAGCAGACAGGGAGGCAACACAAGAAACAAACCCACATAACAGCACCCACAGCTGGGCAGAGGGCAGGGAAAACCCAGAGGGATGATATAATTTCTGACTGTACTGCATTAAGGGAACGCAGTATGGATGTAGTCGGAGATCAAAGCGCTTTGATGGCTCTTTTGTTGTTCGGGATGTCAGAGACATTATCCTATTGTTGGACGCGGGGTCACTGGGTTCCACATGCATTTGTTTTTAATTTGAAACTCAGTCCTTCATTCTGCCTCTCTGTTTGTGTGAGGGGCCATGAAGAAGTCAGGCTTTGTGGCAGAGAGGGTTTTGCAAACCTGTCAAGATTCCTTATTTATGCTTGCATGCAATAATCATGATTTATTGACTTATTGTCTTTCGGTTACATTAACACATTAAATCACGATAAAAATAAATTATATTTAGTGTAAATTAAGTAAGGGTACTCATAAATGTTGACCCAATTCACTTTATACGTATTTAATGTATACTTTTCTTCTGGGAAAACATAAATATAGCTGACTCATCCTGCACAACACAGTGTGGTAAACACATTATCGTTTAATCAAATCCTCAAGAATAAGAATGACCCTCCTGCTAACACCACCTGCAACTGATTAGCAAGTAGCAAACCATAGTTCATGTGACATAAGCATGGCCTTTTGGCTATTTTATTTATTTACTTTCTTTAAAAGAAGCTTTAGTAAAGGAATAGTTCACCTAAAAAATGAAATTTCCTGAAAATGTAGTCACCCTTAGGCTTATGATGTAGATGAGTTTGTTTCTTCATTTTATGATGTATTTTATTTATTTAAGATTTAGATTACCAAAAATAAGTATACTTCAAGTTTATTTTATTAAGTATACTTAAGTAAGTATACTTAAGTAAAGTTCAAGTACATTTTTAAGTATACTTTATGTAGTAAGTATATAAATATCATTGTACTATAGTATACTTGTAAGTGTACTGTTTCAATACTCCTTGGAACTAAATTGGCCCACTTTCTAGTATATAAAAGTATATTTTTAAGTATACTTTAAGTATTGCAGTAGTAAACTTTGAGTACACAACTAGTTTACATCTATGATTTTAGTTTGTACTGCAACTATACAAAATGTAAACGTAGGTGTACTGACAGTTTACTAATTAAATACTTGTAGCATTTTATTACACTTTGAAGTATAGTCTCAACTGACAGTTTACTAATTAAATACTTGTAGCATTTTAGTACACTTTGAAGTATAGTCTCAACTGATAGTTTACTAATTAAATACTTGTAGCATATTAGTACACTTTGAAGTTTAGTTTTAACTGATAGTTTACTAATAAAATACTTGTAGCATTTTATTACACTTTGAAGTATAGTCTCAACTGATAGTTTACTAATAAAATACTTGTATATTTTGTCTCAACTGATAGTTCTAGCTAATGCATTCTTTTTTATAAACACTTGAATAATAATGTAACATTTTAGAAGCACTTTGAAATTCCGAATTAAGTTTCAAACGTAGATGGAGTTTTGCTTGACAGGTATTTGCACACATGAGCTGTTTTATTATCATAGGGAGTTACAAAATTACATATTACATATTCAATGATTCCAAATATTATTTTTTTTCCTTTGATATAGGGGTGAGACATGACCCAAACATTTCTTCATGAGGCTCATGTAATGGGGTTTCAATTGTCTCTCTGTGTCATAGAGAGTTTTGCATGTCTGTCATGGCTCCCACTTCATGCTAGTGAGCAATAATCATGATTTATTGTTTTTTATTAAACCCTCTGTCTTTCAGCACAGCACATTACACAATATAGAGTGCTGCAATAATGTCTTCGACTTCATTTGCTCAGATTATATGATTATACATGGAAAAGCCACATGAGTATGTAGCATATCCATCACTGTGTTTGTGCATGACTGGGAGTGTGTGTTTGTGTAAACAGGTGCATATGTGTGAGTGTGAGTTGATTGTTACCCCTAATTGAAAAAGTGATAAATGGAGCCGACACATCATTGGCTGTACCTCCAGCTATAACAACCCCTTTTACTAAAGCTCTCAAAAACAATCGTTCGCCAAAGCTCAGCCAACAGTCGGACAATGGGACGCCGCCGCTGGGAGTAGGACTTTCATAGCTGCCTATTGTCATTGGGCTGGTTGGACAACTGGACTAAACAAATAGATAAACCTGAATAAACAGCACAAGTTTATAATCAGTGCTTCGGGAGAAAATTAGATGCTTTATATGTGTGTTTGTTTGTATGTGTGAGACAAAATCTATTATCTGTTCAACTAACTTAGTATGTACATAAACATACATCTAAAAAAGAGAAAAGAACATCATGCAGTCTTGCTGAAACCACAACGAAATCACTTGATTTACAGCATAATAGCTTGCAATGACTCACTGAAGACAAAATGATTTAGATTTTGCTATTTTCTGAGAAACATGAGAGTGTTTCCCTGTGCAAAACTCGCTGCGAAGTTGGTTGCCAGTGTATTGCTATGTGGCTGCTAATGTGTTGTTTAGCATATGCAGTTGCAAAGGTGCTGTGAGTTGATGCTAGTTAATTGCACGTGTGAAAAGATGTCTGCTTTTGAATTGTTTTGAATGTGCATTTGCAGTGTACTTCAAATCTTAAAAGTGTATTAAAAAAAAACTGTACTTGCAG
The DNA here is from genome assembly GCF_018340385.1 of Cyprinus carpio. NCBI lineage: Eukaryota > Metazoa > Chordata > Actinopteri > Cypriniformes > Cyprinidae > Cyprinus > Cyprinus carpio. The sequence continues at coordinate 3,981,203 of NC_056615.1, forward strand.
AAAGTATAATATAATATTAATGAAATAAAAGGCCACTTAAGTGTCCTTAAGGAGAGTTCACTTTCATGACTGTTTCTTAACACACTTAAGTACACTTTTAAAACGGTCATGAACAGCCATTTTTATTTTGTACTGTTCTTTGAGGTCCACTTCAATATTTTTACATTAAAAAAAAATCATAATTTAGAAGTAATAGGCTATTTTCTGTCCTGTTTTTGACACCTCATCAGAGCGCTCTGTTTGAATAGGAGTGGCAGATCATAGACTCGGAAGTAAACGCACACTGCTACGATTGGCTAATAGTTGTGTATGATTGACAGCCTATATCCTTCACAGATGGATGCTGCTAGGTCAAAAATGCATAAATACTCAGTACATATAAAATTATCTGGTTAACAGACAAAGCAATAGTGATCACGTAATAAAACAAAATTGTGTGCGACATTACTGTTGGATCCAATATAGTCAGAGAGCATCGTCTTTTAGTTTCAAGGTTTTTGAAAAACTGTGTCAAACTGTGCCTTATTTGTAAACGAATCTGTGGTAAAGTTAAGTGAACAAAGATACCAAGTTCTTACTGACTCTGTCTGGCACTTCATTAAAAATAAAATTCTTTCCTAACACTGGGTTCAGAAGGAAGGCAACGCAAACACTGTTTTTCCACAACTTGGCACTGCACAGTGTCTTGTTGTCTTCAGATAAATCTTTGGTTTCTGCATTGATCTGCATGTTCGCCTCTTTTGTAAACACTACATGTGTGAATCGGTGGGCGGGGCAAAACAGGCAGCGACGTAGAAGCAGGCAATGAGAAAGTTTTGAGTTCTGAAACTTACAGGATGTTTTTATAGTACGATGAACTCTTGTATGTCAAAAGATTGTAATCAGCGTTGTTTACGTTCAGTAGACAGCACAAGCATGCTGAACGTAAACAACGCTGATTACATTGATTATGTTCTGGGATACTCTCCAAAATGGCTGAATAAATTATGTCATTATTGTTTTCTTTGCGCACAAAAAGTATTCTCGTAGCTTCGTAAAATTATGGTTGTACCCCTGATGTCACATGGACTATTTTACAGATGTTCTTGCTACGTTTCTGTGCGTTGATCGTTATATCCTTGCTGTCTACGGAGGGTCAGAGAGCTCTCAGATTCCATCAAAAATATCTTAATTTGTGTTCCAAAGATGAATGAAGGACTTAGGGTTTGGAACGACATGAGGATGAGTAATTCATGACAGAATTTTCATTTTTGGATGAACTATCCCTTTAAAAAGTTCAGAATCCATTCCAGAGAGAATCATGATGCATTCAGAATCAATCCACAAATTGCGATGCAGTCCTAGTTGCAGCGCGCTTCAGAAACCCTCCACCTTCCCCAGCTCCACCTGTATAGACCTGCTATGGGCTGATGATGTATGCTATGGGAGTTATTGATGTTATATGTGCAGCAGCAGTATTTCTTACATGCTCACAGCAGCATGCCTGTGGATGTATTGGCAGTAGCAAGTCTCGGTACTTACTCTGCAGAAGCGTAGCAGATCTACTACGCCAAGACCAAACACATAAACATTGCCATTACCATGCTAAACTTTTTGAGAGTTCTTGTGACCGAAAAATGTATGTGTGTATTTATATGACTCAACACTTTTCTTCAGTAGAAATCTATGAGTTCTTTCTTTGTTTTACCATCTATCAGGCCAAAATCTTCCTGCAGGATGAGTTATGAAGTGATGTTTAATAGGTTTAGGGTTTTCTTCAATCCCTCACTGTAAGCATGAGCAGTAGAATAGTGGTGCTTGTTTGAGCCAACACCACTAAACATATATCTCAGCGTGATAAAACAAGCCATATATATCTTAATAAAGATATAAGACATGGAAAGAGACAAGAAGTGTAACAAAGAGATGTTTGCTAAAGAATTGAAAATGAAAGGACAAGCTGGAGGCTTCTGGAGGCTCTAAGAAAGAAAGAAAGAAAGAAAGAGAGTTGAGGGGAAAAATGCCTCTCCAGAAAGTCAGCTGCCACTAAATCGCTGTTGTCATGTTGATGACTGTTGTGGGTTTGCCTTTAATGTATTCAATCCCTCATAGATGTGAGATTCATTTCATGAACCCATATATCAATCCATTAAACGTCCCTTAATGGTGCCAGGATGTTTCTAAACCAAAGCGCATTAGAGTCTGCAAACACATGACTAATTGCAAAAGAGCAGCTTTTCTCTGTAACATCCCAAGGGCGCTTTTCTGTTTAACAGCAAAACCACAGTGTAGGGCCATCGAGAACTAATAAAACTATGAAAATAAAACAAGTGGGTCTCATGAACAGCACAGCGGTCACATGAACTTGGATGTCTTTGTTCTTCTTCTTAAATGGCTGGCTTGCTTGAAAGTCAGAGGCAAACCAGATGAAATTCAGAGCTTTGTGATATTTTGTCTTTCCTGCAGGCTTTCCATGAGGCCGAGAGAAGATGACATTAATCTTCAGTACTGTTCTCTGGCACAGCGGTGTCCGGCCAGATGATGCCAGGTAAATATCAATTTTTGTGGGTCTGAGCCTGAGGGCGGCCATAAATTCATAACTAATTGGCTAAATTTCTTCGTTGTTTTTAACAAGCCCACCATGGTCTTCTGCACAGGGAGCTGTTGGAGGAAAGAGGTACTTTGTAAAGCCTTCAGTTCTGCTTTCATGCTGCATTGACTATCAGCAACACGAACATCATGTCATAAACAGGCACAAAGCCATTAAGCAACAGCAATAAAAACGCTTCGATATATAGGGGCTTTCACACATAGAGGTTAAATGGCTGTATGCTTTTTGCTTGACTTTCTTCACTCATTGGTTGATGCTTAGTGCTTGCACAAATTAAACTTTACTAACTCGCTGCCAGTGTGAACAAACCTTTTTTGTTTTCTAATTTACTTCATTGTAGAAGGCCAACTTAATCAAAAACCTTCATTAAAATATTTTAAAATGTTTTAAATTAGACACAGAGCCGTGCTCTGAACCACAGATGATTTTCAATGAGGCATTGCATTCAACTCTGTGCTGAAGCCGATTATCATACATATGCTGAACTCATGTGTTTGATTTGCAGCCGTAAAAATGCGACTTAGCTAGTTATTATCAGTTATGAAACACCTCTGATGCCCTTCAAGCTCTTTCTAAAGGCCTTTTGTTAGAAGGGAGAATAATATCACAGCATCGGTATTCACATGATGATAGATTTCCACTGAGTCCATGCTCTAATATGTAATTTTAATTTGAACTGATCTGAAGGATAATACAATAAGAAACTCAAAACTAGTGGGGAAACTTTTATCAGGTACTGCGAAGATAAGAAAGGATGAGGAGGGTTTGCGGTGAGTAATTTCTACTCTAAACTAAAGGAGAATGATCCTTGAGCTGTTCTGTTAACTAACGAAAGGAATCCTCCTACAAGAACCCACAAATATCTTTCTGACCAGCAAGACACAAAGAGACTCATTTCAATTTCAAATTTAAAAACCTTTATTTTTAAGCATGCAAAATAAACTCTGCCCTGAAGAAAGACCATTTATTTGTCCATGCGATGCATGACACATCCACAAAAGTTTAGTTTTGTACTGGATACCTGATAAATTCATGAGTAAACATTTTGCTTTTGGCAAGCCACTGAAAAGGTTTTCCCTACCTCTTTAGAGAAAGGTTCATTTGAATATAATGAATAATACATGAGTATAAAGCTATAAAAGCACAATGGAAGACGGTCCAAATATCTGTGAAGTTTCATGTACCAAACAGCATAATTTGAATAGTTTATCAGGCACAAAAATGCTTTCATTATGAGCAAAGATGATGCTTTTCCACAGATAATGCTTCTCGGTCCAAAACATTGTTGACAAATGAGTGAATCTCACAAAGATATATATATATATTTTTTTCCCCCACTTATATATTCCACATTAAATGTACTTTGTCATTAAAATAGTCACAATGCAAAAAGTCAGGAAAAACAGCCTTTTGGTTTATGCTAAATATTTATTTTTTCTTTTTGATAAGGTGAAATATAAATTCATTTACACACAAGAAAATTCCTGACTGTCTTTGTGAGATTCACTCAAAGACTAAATAGTCTGTATCTTTTGACAAACATATGCTGCATAAAATCATGTTATCCAGGCAGTTAAGTGAAGTCCAGCACATTGGCACAACACATCAAGCATATTTCTTTTCAGTCTTGCACATTTGGAAACAGAACTCGGAAACAGAGCAGGGGACCGTTCAGCACAACGGCCCCAGCTTCATCTGTATCTTATCACCGTAAAGTCCCTTAAACAGAAAAAGCTGGGGAACATATGAGGAACTGAGCCAGACTGAGTCTTCAAAGAGCGAACAGGCTTGACGGAGGAGGGGTCTCGCTCAGCGGCCCTCGTAAGGGCTGTTTCTCATCATTCTGACAATAAAAATGAGTGGAATAAAAACAAAGCAAAACGTCTCTTTTGAGCGAAAAAAAAAAAAAAAAAAAAGCAGCCGGAGATTTCTGCAAACTGGGTCTCTTTCTTCAAAAGATCCTCCTTCTAGAGCTTAGAGGAGGTTATCCTCCTGCTGGAAAGCCTTTGGAGAGAAAATCCAGCACATTCTTCGCAGACTCCCTGTGGATAGAGGGACAGAAAGGACCATAGAAAGCTGCTAATATGGTTGCTTGGGGTCCGATGCGAAAAACTGCATTCACTTCCATAAAAACAGGGTTGCAGGGGCATGCAATAAAACAGTTCTCAAAACTTCACAACCACATATTACACATATATAAGATTTGTCCCCTTGTGAAGCTGGCCAGCCTCTTAAATCCAACGAACAAGGCACTTGAGCACCAGAGAGGTGGGCAATACTCCAGCACAGGACAATGGAGACTGGTGGGGGGTTTGTTGGTGGTAGTCAGAGTTACTTTATGGCTTCTGCCCCTTTATTGGGTTAATCCTCATACATCCCATGATGACTGAGAAGCAAATGCATCTCAGGGCCAATTCTGTGCAGAATTGAGGGGGAGGTGTGCTTGTTATAAAGGCTTCAATGAGACAGGCAAGTACGTGCTTTTCACAAGAAATGTGCCTACTTAAATATATCTAAATGTTCGCCACCTGTTGGGGAAAGTTACTTTTAAATAAAAAATAATGCATTAGAGTATCGCATTACTCCATAAAAAGTAACTTATTGCATTACTTAGTTACTTTTTATGGAAAATAATGCATTACATTACTTTTGTATCATCTGGGCTGGGCGTGCTTATTTGTTTTTAATAACAAAAAAACCCAAAAGTTACATTTTGCCAACTGTAAGGGCCCTTTCACACCAAATGCTGAAGAAAGTGCCTTTGCACTGACTCACGATTTCTCTCAACACAGGGACAGGAGAGATGTTAGTGAATACATGGGAAAACAAAGTAACTTGCATTACTCAGATATTTCATTGTAAATTTAAAAGTAATGCATTACTTTACTAGTTACTTGAAAAAAGTAATCTGATTATGTAACTTGCGTTACCCCCAACACTGTTCGCCGCACAAATGGATGTTAAATGCAATGGAAAACTAGTTCATATAAGGAGCTCAGTTTGGGAAGAGCTCACACATCAGCTGTTGTCGAGACTTGCGACAGTCTGGGATCGGAGTCGATCTCGTATCGGTAGTGGTACCCTTCCCAGACTTCCCGGCATGCGTCGCGCATGTCATAGATGCGCTTCTTAATACCTTTGCGGTTCAGGTAGAGCACAAAGAGGAACATGAGACCGACAAATCCCAGCACGAGACCCAGGAACACGTAGGAGGTCTGCAGTGCGAGATTGTCACTTTCTCCCGCTTTATGGCAACCCAACTCAAGTTGGCCCACCGTCAGTAGCGACGTGTTCTGCAAGGCGACTGGGAATGCGCAAGTCAGGCGCTCGATGTCCACCACTCGCGCCTGTGAGCTGTTCACCCAGGCGGCGAAAGGCTCGATGTCGCATGTGCAGGTGTAAGGATTCTCCGCCAGGTGGAGCCTCACCGAACGCATCTGCTCCAGCTCTTTTAGAGCCTCTTCACGCAGGGTCCTGAGGGCGTTATGGGTGAGGTGGAGCTCCTGGAGGTGATCCAGTCCTGTGAACGTCCCGTTATGGATGGACACTATAGAGTTGTTGCCAAGCTGAAGGCGCCGCAGGCTTACAAGATGGCAAAAGATGCCCGGGGGCAAGTAGACAAGCCCATTACTGGACAGGTCCAGTCCCTGCAGGTCTTCCAGGCTGCTCCAGCGAAGAGAGGTGGCTAAAAAAATGACAGACGAGTGGTTGTAGAGAGCCCGACTGAGGTTGAGCTCCCTCAGCATGCGGCTCTGGACGGTGAATGCCTCAGGATGGATGACGGCCAGCTGGTTGTTGCTGAGGTCCAGTGATCTGAGGCTCCGCAGGCTAGAAAATGTGCGAGACTTCACCTCAGAGATCCTGGAGAGGAGAAAAGGAACATTTGACACTACAGTCGTGGGTTTTGCCATTGAAGAACAGTTTTTGGTTCCATAAAGAACCCGTCAGTGAAGAACTGTTTTCTTGTGTCAAGAACCTATATCCAAAAGAACCTTTTATCCACAGTAAAGGACCTCTTACACAAGTCTTTGCATTAAGGTTCTTAATGGAACTATAGATGCCAGAGTAAGCGTAGTTGCAAGGTCAGAACTACAACAGATATTGAGGGGTGTTGATTTATTTGGATGTTTTATACCATGTCGGCATCTTAGACCAGTTTCATGGCAAAAAAGGGGGAAAATGAGATAAATGTTTTCCTGCTGAGGGAATGTTTCGAATAAAACGGTTTACATTCAGAAGGAAAACATTCAACCAATATTATGACTGATTCGATTTTCAAATCTGGTGCTGTTTATATGGTTCTGCTTTCTTTTTAATTGAGCCACATGCCATACATTGTGTTTCATAATGAATGAGCTAATAAAATGAAGTAGAATCCTATAAGTCAAGGATGTGAGAATAAATATCTTAAAGCTTCTATACTTGAGCTTTCCCTTTTGAAAAATCAACTACACTAAGGATTTACAGCGATTTTAGCCTCTACAGTCATTAAAATGATGGAAGGATTCTTACACTTGTTGAAGAAGATCCCATATTGAGTTACCATAACTTTAGGTTACACTTTATTTTAAGATGTCCTTGTTACAGTCAGTGTTGGGGAGTAACTAGTAACATGTAACTAAATTACATAATTGAATTACAAAATAAATGTAATCAGTTACAGTTACTGAGAAAAAAAAAGTGTAATTAAATTACAGTTACTTATGAAAATGTTAACGATTACAAACTGGGTTTTTCATGGCTTGGGAAATATATACTGTATATATATATATATATACTGTATATATATATATATATATATATATATATATATATATATCCCAAGCCATTGTTAGATGCCAGTGTTTCCTGTCATAACTATGGAAGATTTGATTTCAAAAACAGTGTCATAGCTATTAAACTCTTTCTTGTTTTGGTTTTAAATATGTATTTAACCTCATAATGATCTTAAAGTCAGTCAGATTTTGTAGTGGCTGTGCTTTAAAATTAAATTATTATAATCTTAATTCAAGTGATGATGGATTTTGGAATAAGTGTTGAATACTACTGTAAGGTTAAACTCTGCCTTTATGTATTAAAAAAAGATTTTAATTTAAAATTTAGAGAAGTAATCAAAAAAAGTAATCAGTTACATTACTTTAATAAAGTAGTTGAAATAATTACACTACTACATTTTAGATAGAGTAACTTGTAATCTGTAATCTATTACATTTCCAAAGTAACTTCCCAACACTGGTTACGGTGTAATTATACATTTAAGTAATGAGTAATATTTATTAACTGCATTCACTTACTATATGATTAGAGTTAGGATTAAGGTTTGTCTTAGGGTAGCCTAACTTGCTTGTAATTATGCATAATGTATTATTATAAATGTAAGTACATAACGTGTAACAAGGACACCTTAAAATAAAGTGTTACCTAACTTTACTGTAACGGTTATGTATGTAACAGTTGTTAACAGTAGTTCAAGGAACAAATGTACTACTAGCTTCTTTGAATATGCATCGTTGCGTTACCTGTTGTTAGACAGAGACAAGTTGGTCACGTTCTCCAGTCCCTGGAAAGACTCGGGTCCGATCTGGCTGATGTGGTTTCCGGTGATGAAGAGGTTTCTGGTGTAGCTCGGGATGCCGCTCGGTATGCCCCGAAGATCTTTGGAGACGCATTTAACCGTGAGCGCGGCTTCCGAGCACTCGCAGCCGGCGGGACACAGCGACGCGCCCGCGGAGAGCGCCGCGCACAGCAGCCCCAGCACAACCGCGCACCGTGCAGAGGCGAGCATGGTCAACTATCAGCAAAACCGCATCAATCTGACTCAACAAATGCCCTCGTTCAGCGGCTGTGCGTCCGCTTCTCCAGAGTGTCTCTCCAAGTGCTCCTCGCTCGGAACCTCTCTCAGAGATCTTGAGTGCCCCTGCGTGCTCGACTTCTTTGCATTACAGAAACTCATGTGTGAATGAGAGGCAGACACTTTATTTCCATGAGAAAAGGAGGTTCTCTGTGTGGGGCGTTTGATCCGCTGCTCTCAAACAATGCGACTGAATCACTCTCAACAATCAGCAGGGAGGAGCTTTACTCGCACCTCTCCGCGCAGACCGATACCAGCCCACATCTCGCGCTCATCACTCTGATTGATGGGCTTAATTAATAGTGATTAAAGCTCATCAAAAGATTACGATGATCTCTCACTGTAGTTGATCTTTACTACTCCAGTACTGTAGCTAAAGGTGTCCAGTTTGCTGCCTAAGCACTTAAAAATATGTGGTCTACTGTTGCTTTTATGCGGTTCTTTGGAGGTCGATAAAGTTCTTAAATTGCACTAGAGCAGTGGCTCTTAGTAAGGGGGTGGGGCCCACGAGGGGGCCTCAGTAAACATTCAAAGAGGGCAGCATTCAAACACACACACACACACACACACACACACACACACACACACACACACTAGTGCTATCGTGTCCAAAAAAATGTGTTTACACAATATATGTCTGTACTATGTATAATTATGTATAGCTATATAAACACATACACATGCATGTATATATTTAAGAAATTTTTTATATTTATATATTAAATATATTTATATATAATACAAATTATATTAATATAAATATAAACATGTAAATACATGCATTATATTTTTAAAAAATATATACTGTATGTGTATGTCTTTTTGCAGTATACAAAATAAATATACACAGTACACACACATATATAATGACGTAAAGAAAAACTTTTACCTGGATGCGATTAATCGCGATTAATCGTTTGACAGCACTTTTATAGTTTTTTTAATGTTTTGAATTCGATTGTATTTTTATTAGGGGTGTCAAATGATTAATCACGATTAATCACATCCAAAATAAAAGTTTTGTTTACATAATATATGTATGTGTACAGGGTATATTTATTATGTATATATAAATACACACACATAAATTATATATTTAGAAAATATTTACATGTATATACATTTATATATTTATATTCTTATATTTTATATTATATATAAATATATTTAATATCTAAACATAACATATTCTTCTTAAATATATACATGCATGTGTGTGTATTTTATATATACATAATAAATATACACAGTATACACACATATATTATGTAAACAAAACTTTTATTTTGGATGTGATTAATCGTGATTAATCATTTGACAGCCCTAATTTTTATATTTTCTATGTAATGTTAATTTTATTTAAAGATTTAGTATTTTTGTTTGTCATTTTGCTGTTTTTAAATATTTATCTCTTTTTAATTAATTTTTGTTTTAGTTTCAGTACATCAAGTTAATCTAAATGAAAATGAGAAATGTTACTCTGAAAACTAAACTGACTATATATATATATATATATATATATATATATATATATATATATATATATATATATATATATATATATATATATATATATATTCACATTTTGATATAAAAAATCTTCAGTCATGACAAAAAATAAAGTAACTTTTTTTTTTCTTTCTTTCTTTACATGCATCTCTTCAACTAGCATATTCGCGACATATAATTTTACTGTAAAAAAAAAGAAAAGAAAAAAAAGGCTAGTTGAGAAAGGATTTTACCCTTTGAATATAAAACTTCTGCTTATAATAATAAATAATATTATAACTATTTATTATTTAAATTATTAATATTTGACAGCCTTTGTTTCTGTTGTTAAAATAGAGAAAGATGTAAAATCATATCTCTCAGGGGCCTTTATGCATTGCGTGAGCTCCGAAGGGCTGAACTCACTGGACATTCTTCAGACCAGTGTAATTGGCTTCTGAGTTCACAATAGGTTTTCTGAAGAGGAATCCACTTCTTTGTTTATGTCTGGATAATCAGTGTTTTTGTATGTTGGGAACATTGATCTGATATCCCTTACTCCACAGGACTCCTGATGCTTTGAAGTCGGCGGGGGTCTGCTGAACTGAAGGGGGACAATAAGCTATGAATTCAGCAGGCCGCTCTTTTGCCTGCTGACTCTAGCGCAATTAAACGTTTCCAGGGCAACCGTTCAAAGAAATGCGCAAAAAAACAATATTTGAAACATTATAAAATACATGCATTTTAAGTCAAACTTTAAGTCTAGAGTCCAAACTGTTGTGACATTAATATACATATATAAATAAAACCCATAGTATACTGTAATAGTAAACATCTTTTATTGATATCAATAATGCATGAACATTAATTATCATAAATTATCTTGTTGGCAGAAGTTGTGTTTGAAATTTTATAATAATTATGCAACATTGGGGAATGTAAATCGATTAGGAAGATGATTATATGTGTCCATTAGTTTCTGATGACAGGACATGGGCTTTTTCCATCGGAGTTCTTGCTGTGGACGCAGGCTTTGAGGAAATACATTGTGCAAACTCAATAACTCAATTTTAAAATCACCATTACTGGCTTCTTGGGAGAAAAGAAAGGAAAAGACAATGCAAGACCAATACCAATTTCTAAAATGAAATCAGATAAAGCACACAGTCATCTTTCTTCACATTCCTAAACTACAGTTTAGTGTAGAAGCTTATAGCCCTATGAATATAAAACTACACGGTCACTCATTTGGAGTAAAAAAGTCCTTGTTTAGTGTTTTCAGCCTGTTTCCAGTTGTCCATGTGCTCTACTGAATGCTTGACATTATTAGGGTAAAATCAACAACAAAAAGCATTCTGCTACTCATATTTCTCTAACACTCAGCAGCCATTGTAAACAACGCATCTAGTCAAGCAGGCATTACCATACATACAGAAAACACAAAATATATCATTACAAAGACTTTAAGAACCTCATATTAAAATATATGCAATTGGTTATAAGCAGTAAAACCCAGAACAAACAACTTTTGAGTGCCAACCATCCGTATCAGAGTTTCTGAGTATCAGACACATGCGCACAGGCTTACAGAGCACAACACATGCAGCTAATGCAGCTGCAGGAGCTATGAGGTGACAATTTCATTATTATTAAAAGTCTGCTTGTTTGTAGTTGTGCAAAGTTCATGTAATGGAAAGCTTAACAGCAGTGCATGTAAAGAAAACATGTGCAGCTCATTTTTACGCACAGGCAAGTTTTGAATGAGCAAACGGGCAGAAACCGAAATACGTAATCTGCTATTAAAACTGTTCTAATGGCAAAAAGCAATCAATCAATCAAGTGTCACTTTCCAGAGGGTAGCCGATGGGCTCTCTGTGCTTTTTAAAAGCACACACTCAATTTTGTAGTGAAAAGTATTATCTAACAAAAATATGACATTACATGAAAAAACTTTACTTTTTCATGTTCATTAAGTTCATGTTCGTTAAAAACAATTTAAAATATTTTTTTGTGATGTCTTACATTTTAGACACAACCCTGTTATGATTTCTCCATTCCAAAACGTGAGATGTTACTCAAAAAGTGAGATAATTCAACTCTGTTATTATGAATGTTTTATATTTTTTTATGAGAAATACAAAAAAAAAAGAAAAAAAAATCATTAACCTGGTGGCAAAAATAAAATAACAAAATTAATTTTAAAACATAAAAGAAATAATAATTTCATTCCATTTCTTTAATGTTTACAAATAATTTAGTGTAGACTACATTTGTCAAACTCAATTTGCAACCCTTTTAGTTATATTCTATTTACAGGATTTTATAAGAAATACTCAAAATATAGAAAACTACAAAAGAAAAAGAAAAAATAAACTACAATGAAACTATATTCATTTTCTATGTCATGAGAATTGGCTAGCCAAATTTGCAAGCCTGTTACAAATTATAATCTTTTTCATTACACTTCATTTAAAATATTATTCATTAGCAAACAAACAAAATTATTATTATTTTTTTTAATCATCACACAAATCAAACTTGTAAACATGTAGACCTGGATTAAATTCTGGTAACACTGTTGCAATATATATAATATATATAAATTTAATCATAGCTTGTATAAATGTTTGTATGGATTTAGTTCTGGTTTAAATTTTGGTATATATATAATATAAAGTCTCTTCTGCTCATCAAGCCTGCATTTATTTGATCAAAAATACAGGAAAAAACAGTAATATTGTGAAATTTACAACTTAAAATAATAGTTTTCTATTTGAATATACTTTAAAAAAAATAATTTATTCCTGTGATGCAAAGCTGAATTTTCAGCATCATTACTCCAGCCTTCAGTGTCACATGTAACATCCAGTCTATCACATGATCATTTAGAAATCATTCTAATATTCTGATTTATTATGAGTGTTGTAAACAGTTCTGCTGTCTAATATATTTGATGAATAAAAGGTTAAAAAGAACTGCATTCATTCAAAATAAAATAAAAAATTATAATAATATATATTCTAATAATATATTTTCTTACTATCACTTTTTATCAATTTAACACATCCTTGCTGAATAAAATTATTGATTTTATTTAAAAAAAAAAAGAAAAAAAAACAATTACTGACCCCAAAATTACTGACCAGTAGTGTATATTGTTATTACAAAATATTTATATTTTAAAAACATAGCTATTTTTTTTTACTTTTTATTCATCAAAGTATCCTAAAAAAGTATCACATGTTCTGAAAAAATATTAAGCAGCAGAACTGTTTCCAACTTTGATAATGAATCATCATATTAGAATGATTTCTAAAGGATCATGTGATAATGATCCTAAAAATTCAGCTTTGCATCACAGAAATAAATGATAATTTAAAGTATAATAAATGTAAAAACAATTATTTTAAATTGTAATAATATATCACAATATTTTTGATCAAATAAATGCAGGCTTGATGAGCAGAAGAAACTTCTTTCAAAAACATTAAAAATAGTCATGTTTCCAAACTTTTGACCTGTAATTTGTTTTTAACATGTAGACCTGGATTAAATTCTGGTAACACTGTTGCAATATATATAATATATATAAATAGCATGTGAATGTTAACATTAAACATATCGTAACCACAGAAAGACCTCAGTGAATGATTGAATGTTCTCTAACAGTATAAAGCAGTGGAATGCCATGAGCTTTCAGAGATTACAGAGAGGAAATGGGAACCGCTGGGCTGCTGTGACGACCTAAACAGTCAAATGTGCTTCTGATCCACTAGTTCACGTCTTTGAAGCCAGGAAAGCCGTCAGTAAGAACGTCACACTTCACACAGGATCTCTAATGTGATAAGCTCTAGCACACACACACACACACACACACAGGCCCATCTGAAGACACTCCACCGGCACAACACACACTCGACTACCTGCTGCTCTGGGAAACACTTCCAAAGACAGAGAGAGTGTGAAAAGAGGAATGAAAAGGAAAAATGTGAGAAGAGAGCAATAGGTAAGAGGGGAGGTTTTCTCTTTGAGATGAAACAAAGAGGGGATTTGATCACACAGGAGTCCTGGAAACGGGTTTGGAGTCCAGATCATAGTCTAGGATTCGATCAGTTCATGAGTACAGTTGAGAAAAGCAAACAGATTTCTGTGCTATGGATTACAGTAATAAAGGTGAGATTTCACCCAGTCGGACTTTGGGACTGTTTTTCTTTCCGATTATACACCAAATGAGTGAAACACTTACACCCAAAATCAGCAGCAAGTAAAAATATATTCTGTATAAAATACAGCTTGTGATTATAGGATAATTAAGATTTTCATGATAATGAAAACATTCATTTCACTTTCATTAGTTACAAGTTTGACTTTTATTACAGTAAAAATATTTTTGAGAGCCCATTTTGACCCCAGGTTTAATTTCCTTCTTAATTCTACACTAATTAAGCAATTCAGGTGTACAAGTGAATCTCACAAAACAGGCCACATTCACAACCCAAATCAGAAGGAAGTAAAACTATATTTTGCATTAAAAAAACCAAGCCTGTTAAAATTATATTTTTATTTCTCCACATACAGCTTTTACTGTTGTTACAATAAAAATACTGCATTAAAAATAATAAAGCAGTCCTACATATACTACAGTGGTGTATAAATACAATTAATCTAATCGTATATTAATATAATGAATAACTTCATACAGTAGGAAATGTGCTTAATTGCCATGAAATAATATCACATGCAAAAGAGAATAAAACAGGCTTCATTTTCTTTACCCAAAAACAATTCTGCCATTTTTCTCTTTGATTTTGGGGTGAAATAATGACCTGGATGTGTGCTTGACAGATTTCAGCGTTTGATGAGCATTATTCAAACCCTGAACCTTACATGGAACATAAATCATGTTATCATTTATTTATTTTTATATGTGATATGATTGTTAGACTAGGCATACTGTGCCATTATACCAAGTCAATAGTCAACATAACAAAATACCCGTGATATTTCTTGTGAAAACAAACAATGGAAGCATTAAATATATCATCTAATAGTTCATGATTGAAAGAGTAAAGCTTCGAAACCCCTGCAATGTGAATCAAGTGTTCCTCAGGACAACAAAGACATATTAAAGGCATCATTTACTTTCCTTGATTCCTGGTCTTACTGTGCAGGATTTATTAGTGCATGTTAGAAAACTAAATGTCTATCTTCATAACCTTTCCTCAAATTAATTGAAACAACTGTCTAAATTGGCTAAATTCATCAAGGCTACTTAAATTTCAAGCCTTCGTGTTCGTGTCTGGTCTGTTCTGCGATGGAATGCATGCTTTTTTTCTATTTCAATCAATTCCCAACAAATAAAATCAAGTCCCATAACTACATTTTACACTTTTAAATGTATCACGTTCAACTTGAGAAGGCAGTTTCATAATGGTTTATAATGCAATGTAATAATAGTAAATTAATGCATTAACTATAAATTATGCAATATAATAACAGCTGGCCAAAGAATGCTTTTCAATACATAATGCAAACACGATTTGCTTATTGATTAACTAGCAATTTTTGAATGCTAATCTCCGTAAGTAATTCGAAAACAATTACACTTTTAAGCATGCCAAGCTACAATATTAAAAGCTGTTTATGTTGCCAATAAAACAACTAAAAGGGTACTCCTAAAAAAGTGTTAATTTAAATAAGCTTTTGTATTCATAGTAAGAATTTTTAAAGGAAATCCATCTTCCAGAGTCTCTTAATATACAATGCATTGTTTCTGCAATAAACCATGTTCTCAGAAAGAACACAGCATCATTAGAAATTCATATTCAAGTTATATTTAAAATATATTTATATACACGTTATAGTGTTATATTTCCTAAACAGCAGTTAAAGTTTGGAGATCAAAGTCTAACCAAACGATAAAAGAGCACCATAACCGTCAAGAGACACCAAAGTCATGCCTTTTGGAAGACAGGTTTTGAGAATAGCATTTCGTACATCACCACAAGACGTAGAAGCCATGGTGTATTTGCTGTCTCTACCCTACGACGAAGAGGTCTAGCGTTTGATTTTGGACGTTGAGCTCCTTTACGCTCTGAAGAGCTGGACATTCACTGGAGTCGCGCTGGAGCTGGAGTGACGGGTCTCTGATGGGCGGCGAGCCCGTTCGCCTGTGTGTGACCCCGCTGGTTCATCGCAGGTTTAGAGATAGAGTCACAGCCAGGATCACACTGGTCAAGATGCAGAAAGGAAGCCAGGTCTTCAGGAAGCCTACGCAACTGTGGAAAGAGAGAGAGAAAAAACGTCCGTGTGAGAGAAAGATAGAGTTTCAGTGAAGATGAAAACATAAAAGAGACTAGATTCTGATATGTGCTTGTCTGTGCAATGATGTAGAGGGTTTCTGGGTGGTTGAAATGGTTTGTAGGTTCGCCAAGGCACTGTCACGCAGTCTTTAAGGAGTTGTAGCTCCAAGCAAAAAATAGGGATGCACTGATACCATTTTTTCAGAACAGATCCGATCCAGAAAATCGGTCGATACCGATCCAATCCGATACCAGCGCAGTTTTTTTAAATCAATGTAGAATTTCTATACTTATGTGTGTTGACCTGACCATCACCCAGTAGCATATTAAATCTGTGCAATATTTTATTGAGCCTTTTCTTTTAACAGTTTTAAATCTCAGTTATTGTGCCCTCTTGGAGAGCCAATACAGATACTGAGTATTCGATCGATGCATCCCTAGTAAAAAAAACTAAACAAAAAAAAAACAAAGCCCACCCCAAAATCTCTATAATATTCTAGTCTCAAGATATGCTTCCGGACCCTTCTTCAATGTTATAGTCAATGTGATTTTTATTTTTTGGCCAATTTTATTGTATGCAAATCCAGCTGATTGGGAAAAATGGTGCAGGATGAGTTACTCGCCAACATTTAATATTAACAGTTAAGAGGTTTGTTAAAATCATTAAACCAATGTAGGAGCAACAGTTAAACCCTTGTACAAAAGAAGTACACTATCATACTTCAAAAGAGGGCTTATTATAGATGTACTATACTTTAAAAGAATATATTAAAATTAGTGCTGTCAAACGATTAATCGCGATTAATCGCATCCATAAAAGTTTTTGTTTGCATAATATGTGTGTGTGTGTGTGTGTACTGTGTATATTTATTAGGTCTATATAAATACACACACGTGCATGTACACATTTGAGAAAAATATGTTGTTTATATATTAAATATATTTATTATATAAATTATATGAATAAAAATATAGACATGTAAATATTTTCTAAATGTATACTGTTTGTATTTTTATATACATAATAAATATACACAGTACACACACATATATGCAAACAAAAACTTTTATTCTGTATAAAATTAATCGCAATTAATCGTTTGAAAGCACTAATTTAAATGTAAAAATGGCATGTTTTCTGACACTCAATTGCATGTTAACTGAAAATGAAAATATGTTAGTTTTAAATTTATTAAATGCAATCAGCTGAGCTTTAGAGTGATTTTTTGACTCACTTAAGTATGTAATGTCATAATTACTTTTGTCTATTGAAATAATAGTTAAAGTGCACTGCTGAATGTACTGACAAGCATTTATAGTAAACAAAAATATACTTTAATGTCATATCTATTGAAACTCGTCATGTATTTAAATATATGTGTAATTAAACACATTTGTAGTAAAGCTGCAATATAGTACATTTAAAATAAGAACTTTAAATGAATGACACACTAGAGGTAAAATTATAATCAAGTACTTCACATGTGCTTTAGCATGTTAGTCAACACATCAAAATAAGTGTACTTTGAGAACAAGTGATTTAAATTAAAATGTACTTTGACATTATTACAAAGTTTACCTTTCAAATCTACTTAAGTGCGTTAAGAAACAGTCACAAAAGAGTACTCTCTTTAAATAAACTTAAGTGGGATTTATTTCATTAATATTACATTTTCTGCAAGTGCAGTTTTTAAAAAATATAGTTTTAAGATGTGAAGTACACTACAAATGCACATTCAATGCAGTCTTTTTCACAAAGGTGGTGCTTACCTAAGCAAAGACCATTAATCACAGATAGAAAGCAAATAAAAGATGAAGAAGACAGATTATCATTGTGATATAACATTACTTTTCCTTCAACAGCACATAGACAGTGTTTGTTTTCTTTGCAATATCAGATTAGAATATGCTGAGGACCAGATTTCATGCTGATAGTCAAAATTCTCCATCCATACTGATGCAACCACAACAATCTGCTTCCACAAGCTGGAGGACAAAAGAGCTGCATCATCACTTCATACCTGCAGCTCCTTTTTTAGTGACTGACAGTAGAGTTCTCACAATAAACAGTGATGGATGCACTCTGAACACATTGGGCCAGGAAAAACACACACATAATGCAACACTTTCAATTACACCTGAGAGATGCCATGACAGCCCATCCTTGTGTGAGTCCCTCTCAGTCTCCTGGGGCCAATACACAAGCAACAGACAGCAACCAGTAGTCTAAAAAAAGAGTTGTGTCTGGAGCGATCCCTTGTTAGACTTCAGGTGTCATGTAGGAGCATTTTTAGCTGACACCCAGAACACAGCACTGGGTCCAATTTCTCAGTCCTATAATTATGCAATCCTGCAGAGAGGATTTAAAACCAAATTTAAGATATAAAATGGCTGCAAACAAACAAACAAAGTAAAAAAAAAAAATCTTACAGACTCCAAACTTTTGAATGGTAATGCACTTATCATAAGTATACTTGAGTGCAGTTCAATTACTTTAATTATGTGCAGCTTGGCAAACTACAGTGTAAATGCTAAAGTGTCCTGATGTGAACAACAACAAGTTGAGTTATCATCGCTCTGAACCCTGCTTTTGACCTCAGCTAGAGAAATGTTTCACTATTGTAATTTAAAAGTGGGGTTAACAACACTTTTCCCCGCGGGTTTTGAAAGCATGTTCCTGTGTCAAAGTGTACAGTGTGAAAGAATGAGGCACTGAATGTTATGGCTAGATTCTTAGCAGCTGACATCTGCTTTGGACAGTCACAGAAGGAAAAACTCAAAAGTACAGTCTGCAATACATTATATGTCGACGTGCATTTATAAGCCTTGATGTAAATAGGTTGCATGCTGCATTCATCCAATCAATGGCACTGACACTGCAAATATGCAAATAAGGAGTTTAGGATTGTACTGTGTGAATCCACAGGATTAGTTGTTAACCACAGGCAACTTTATGAACAGCGTGAAAGTTAAGCAAGACAACCCATGATTCGGTTTACCCAGAGTTTAGTCTGATCCAGAGTTAACTATTGCAAGTGTGAAAAGCCCTCTAGTGAACAAATGACACCAAAAAAAGGATTTCAAACTTAGCAGTCTGATTAAAAAGGCAAGCACATGCAGAAGTACATCTGAAAACAGCGCTGTGAATGTGCACAGCTCTGTTAGGGGCCGTTTACACGACAAAGTTTTCAGCCAAAAACGGGGGACTTTTTATGTGTTTTGCATGTTTTTACACGACAACAGTGTTTTGGGGACTGAAAACGCATATTTTGAAAACGGGTTTTAAAAAGTGCAAGTTTTTGAAAAGGCCACCGTTATCGTTTCCATGTAAACACCCAATATGGGAGTCTTTGAAAACGTCATGCACACATAGTACGTGTTCGGTATGTAGACATGCGCAGTACGTGTCGATTTTAAAGGCAAGTGCGAACAAACATACACAACAATGGCGGTGTATATGGTACTGTTGTTGCTTCTCAAGAGTATGCTAACGCTTCATCAGCAAAGTGTGGATTTACTTCACCAATATTATAATCGTCACTTCCCTACAGGTACTGTTTACTTACAAGGTGACAGCGCCATCTACTGGCCTGGCATACGTAATACAGCATTTTTGGATATGTGTAAACGAGAATCAAAAACGATGCCGTGTATACGTGAAACTCTTTAAAAACTCTTTTCCATTTTTGACTACACCGTTGTCGTGTAAACATAGACTTTGTCTCACCTGACGTGTTTGCCATGAATGAGTGACAGCAGGCAGAGGTTCACCATGTTCCACGAGGTGCTGTTGTCATAGTGCATCAGGTTCAGTGCCATGGCAACATGCGAGTGACAGTTGTCACAACAAAGGTTGTGCTGGCGGGAAAACGGAGATAATTTGTCAGAATATATAACGCAGTTTAACCGTATGGATGATGAAAGAGATATATATATGTATATTATATCTTTCATTCTGAGAAATTAACAATAGCGTAAAGTTAACTTATTCTCTAAATGTAGATCATAAATGCGCATTAATTTAAATGCTTTTTCGTTTTTTTCCACAAGCAAAACAGGGAAGAAACACAGATTACCATTCTCTGTTTGTACTCTTCTGAAGCGTTGTGAACTGCTGTGTCCCACACGTTAGATCCACTGGCATACACTTTACTGACGTCTAACATCCAGTACCTGGGAGCAAAGTAGATAGCAAGTTTTTTAATTTAACTTTTTTTTTATTTTATTTTTTTAAACAAAATAATCATGTTAAAATGTGAGTATTAAATATGATACAGGCTTCTATTTGAAATATGATCATGCCCAGAGGAACATTTATTTATATTTCTCTCAATCATCACTGTATTGTATTGCATTGTATGTTTTGCCCCCAAAATAGAAAGCTTTGATCATAAAACTAAGCACTTAAATATCGTCTTAAGACATATTACTGGGAGATAAAGAGTGACGACTGATATGTATTCTATGCATTATATGCAAGTACATTTTTATACTGTCATAAAGATCTCATAAGCGGTCTGAATGTAATCCTTTTTGGCCATATAAATATCAGCAACTGCATATTTTTGCATTGAGGTGTTTTTTCCCCTCTGGAGTCTGAGCTCCATATTCTCACTCTCATATTTTATGAGTCATAAAAGCTGATATTATATATATATATATATATATATATATATATATATATATATATATATATATATATATATATATATATATATATATATATTATATTATATTTTTATATATTATTATATTTTATATATTTATATTTTTATATTTATTTATTTTATTATATATATATATATATATATTATATATATATTATATATATATATATATATATATATATATATATACTTATAAAAGTCTAATAATTAGCTTTTTTTAAGTCAAGCTTTAAAAAGGTTACATCTGTAATTTTTTGACGATTGCATACTTTCTTGTATACCAGCTATAGAAAGCTGCATTAAGTAAGTAATTTATGCAAGTAAAGACTGTAGCATCGCTCTGTTTTGATATTGCTGTTCAATGCAACATCACAGCATTGACTCACTTTGTCGGTCTTCCGAATGCCATGTTATCCTCCTGCAAGAGCAGAGAAACAGACGGTCAGCTCTGTATGTGTACAATGTAACAATTAACAACAACAAAGCCCTAAGCATAGGCGTGTTTTGCAATTCATTCATAACATTTCCCTCTTTCCTGAAAGACACCCTTATGGATCCTCACTTCTCCCTGCAGCTATCCGTCAGCTGTCAATCATCTCGAGTGTGTGCTCACAGTGGCTCATGGGTTCTGCTGTCGTGTGACTAATGACTGTAGAGCTGCAGCTGACATCAGGATGACATCACTAATTGCCTGAAGGCACCACAAGAGCACACACAAGCGCCTTCAACAGCAACTCTGATTCAGGCTTTAAACAGCACTACAAAATCAAACAACATCTACTATTATACATGTGATACAAAAATACTGCTTGCTAAATATTCATAGGACATACTTTATATGTAGATACTCTAATTTTTTTTTTTTTTTTTTTTGCACTTGTTTACTCTTAAAATTAGTTAAAACAAGATAAATAAATTCTTAATTCCAGGGCAGTAAGATAAAATACAATATAAGATGCAAAGTTTGGGATTAGTAAGACTTTTCTAACAATATAAATCTTTGCTATCACTTCTTCATTTAACACATCCTTGCTGAATAAAAGTTCATTTCTTTAAAAAAAAAATAAATAAATAAATAAATAATTTACTGACCCCAAACTTTTGAATAGAAGTGCATATTGTTAGAAAAGATTTCTATTTTAAATAAATGCTCTTCTTTTTAAATTGTATTGATCAAAGAATCCTGAAAAAAAAGAAGTATCATAGGTTTCCAGCACTGATAATAAATCAGCATATTAGAGTGATTTCTGAAGGATCATGTGACGTTTCTTTTTCGATTTTTAATAATGCTCTCTTTTTTTTTTTTTTTTTTTTTTTGAAGAATGCTTGTAACCAAACAATTTTGAAAAAAAAACAAAAACACTACTTTTTAGTTTCACAGAAGACAGAGAGTCATACAGGTTTGGAACGACATAGAATTGAGTAAATGATGACTAGATCTGAATTTTTTTTAACATGGATCAGTGAGAAATCACCCTTGCAACCACAAAGTACTGTGGGTCAAAACACATAAATAACAATTTCGGAAAACACATTTTTTTGCATGTGCAAGTGTCATAATGTTCTGAAATGTAATCTAATACAGCATTTTTATCATCAAGCAATTTCCAAAACCCTTAAACTATGAACTGACCTCAACCCACATCGCTCTGCTCATTCCACATGCGAGACGTGCTTCAGTCTGTGTCAGCCACAAGCGGAGTTAAGTGCAGCAGACTGCGGTGCACTTGAGTGTGTGCTGGCCCGTATCACCGCAGGTCAAATAACCCCATCCTCTCACATTACCAGCCCTGCTCTACCCAACACATTTCACTTTTGCTCCAGTCTGACAGAGATGTGCTTATAGGACAATGTCCGAACCTGAAGAGAACTGCTGTGGAGCTTTGATACCATGATAACTTTGCTTTTGTTTGAACAGCTTGTCAGGATTCTTATGAACAAGCGGTTGGATCCTATTCAATACCAGGTGCATTATGAGATAGAGTTGCCCTGACTGTGAACTCTAGGATAAGACCATGTATTTTTAACAAGAAGATCTCTGAGAAAACAGCAATTAGTCGTGCAGAGAGCTGACGGAGCTGGAGGTGTAGCTTTCACCGCATGTCCTCCTCTGCTCTGCACCTTTTTGCACAGGTATAGATTTTTCTTTTGGAAATAACAGGATGTGCTCTTACAGGGTCACTGAAGAAGCTGGTGGTGAACGCTGAACTTTCCAGCGATTTCTAGTGAAAACGATCCATGGAATTTCACACCAAATTATAGAGACCTTTATCTAGAGGAGCGCTCTTAACCGAAAGCAGATACACTTTATGAGGCCTTTATATGTCAACAAAAAGTTGCTTGACATTGTTGAGGTCAGACAGGAGGAACGTCCAGCCCAGTCTACACAGGTCATTTATAACACAGCTCAGGCGTCTCACAGTAACAAGCCTCCATGGGCTTCGAACAAGCTCATTGTTGCCAGATTGAAAGAGATCCAAACCATCCAATGACAGATTTACACCTGCACTGTTTGGAAATCTCCCCAGTGTTACCTAATTGATGCACTTTGGCAATCTGGCGTTCATTTTCTCTACTAAGAAAAGGTGCTGCAAAAGATGTTCAGTGATGTTTAATACAAGTGTTGCATGCTTACATTTGCAAGCGGACCTTCTGAGTGATGAATTTCTCAATGGCACACTTGGAAATAACACAAATTATATTAAATTTTACAATTGATGTGACAACCTTGTATGTGTGAGAATCAATCAGTCAGTTCTGAGGATGTGATGCATACAGTGTGTTGTTGTTTCTTAAGATTGTGGATCTTATAGAAATAGTTTTATCTCAGTGCCACGAGTTCTGAAATATACAAAGTTTGTGCTTCAATGAGAAACGATGTTTGAATATCAGCGCCAGCGTGAACTGCTGTTTGCAATGCATTTTACTACTGCAAAATCACATCCTCCTGATTGACAATAGAACATTTACTGGACAAAAGCGGGAGTTCACGGAATGAAGCTAGATTGTATTTGAGTTGCTAAAACTGTGAATAAGAATTTGGCAATTAGTTAAAATCATAAAATAACAGAGAAAGCCTAAGTGATGCCAGTGAAAAGAGGAGTTTCTGCAATATTATTAGGTTTTTAAACCATTTTTTGTAATAAAGTGATATTATATATAAATAATCTCAATCTCAATCAAACTGCAGTTAGATTATTTTGATTAGGTTAAAAAATTAACTAAAGAATACAACTAACTTAACACAATAAAAACATGATAACAATGAAAAACATGATTTTTGAAAATTCAAAAACGGAGTTATCTGTTTTCGCTAAATAAACTCTTAATGTGTGTATATATATATATAAAATCATGCATTTTCTCATGTATTCTTGGACAGGCATATGTTATTATAATAGTGCATGTAAATATACTTACTGAGACAAAGTATGGACCTGCAAAATCGCGGATCACTCCAGTGGAGGTGCAAATACCCATGTGTCCGATGAAAGGAAAGAGCCATCTGAAAGAATACAACAAACAAAAGGAATTAACAAAAGCACACTGTTTTAAGATTAGATCTTGCCCCAGACAAGAATATGATCAATGTTTTCATTCATTTTCCAGGAAGAAAATTGTTAAAAGCTTATAATAATTTTCTCTGTAAATATGTACATCTGAAAATTTAGCTATAGTTTTTTTTGTTCTTTATAACTATTTATGTCTATGATAGTACTAAGTGATTTATATACAAACTACAGTAACTACTTTATATATTCGTTATCAGTTAATCCAATTTGTTTCAGTCTTATTAATTTTAACTATTTGATTATTGCCTGTTCCACAGTCAGCCATATTTGAACTGTTCTTACATTTTAAATTAATAAATGTATTTTTTTTCCACAATGAACAGATTTATGCTGATTCTAAGCAATTTAAATGAATGCATTTTGAAAATATGACTAGTTAAAATCAAATAGATGCAAATACTTAAACTATGCCATTATTTATTTATTTTTTATTTTATTTATTTATTTATTTATTGAGTGCAGAAATCTTACCATTTTATTTTCATTTTTGTGTGTGTGTGAAATATGTGTATCATTTTGATTTTGTGTATTATAAAAATTCAGTTGGGTTGGATTGTTATGTTATATTAAATTACATAAATTTTAAATTTAGGCCTATTTTTATTTTATTTTATTTTTTTGGTGTTGTTATCTGAAAAGAAAATAGTTGGTTATCCAAGAAGAACAGCAGTCAACAGACACTGCAGTGGTAGAATTTTTGTTTATTTTAGATTACTTTTCATCATTTGCTATGTTAGTTACATTAAATTATATTTAAATAAATGAATAAATAAATACCTGTTTCATTTTTGTATGAAACAGGTATTATGACATATATGCATCAGATTAGGTTTATTAGTTTATTCATGTTAAAACTGCATAATCCATATAGATGGAACTTTTATGTGCAATTCTTGTATGAGGGTTTACTTTATGATAACGGACCAACAGCCTCAACGTTATCCCTTCACTTACTACATTTGCATGGCTAGAGCCAAAAAAAAAGGCAGGAGGAAATTGCTAAAAACAGCTATTATTTAAAATTGTTCACAAGAGTGGAAATACACATAAACTTGTGTGTTTTGGGAGGACAGCTAAAAGCACAAGGCTTGATGCTGGAGAATGCCCTTTTCAATATCATACACCTGGCTGAAATCCAGCTTCCCCTGCTGATTCAGATTCATCTTATTTGGCTTTGGAATTCAAACAAGCAGGGCAACAGAACCGGCAGTCCAAATGACAACCAGATAAGGAAGCGGATTAGACACTAGACCAAAATTCCTGTCAAAGTGATTAAAAAAGTATTATCAACAGAGCTCTCAGGGGGCGATATGAATATCCTGGATAAAACAGCCCCGGTGGAGTTTATGAAGTGGAGTAGGGCATACGCCGGCACCCCAGATACACTCCTGTCCATGTGCATATTTATCACCGAGTGTCCTACAGAGCAAGCCGCCGACCCAAATACAGGAGAAGAAGAAAACATGGGGCGAGGAACTCTCACACTGAGACGATCTGCAGTGGAGCACACCAGGAGACTGGTCTGAGACCAGCTGCAATCAGATTCATCTCAGCAAATGACTATCAGATGGAGCTTGGATTCTGATCCCAGACCAGATCATAATGGGTGTTGTTAATGAACTCAAGCACCATCCTAGGACAAATGCATCAAAGATTCAACAAAGGTGTCGTGTTTGCAACTAATGGTCATAAATTATAATGTATGTTATAGAATTACTGATATGCATTACAAATTGGTGTCCAATAACAATGATTTTACTTTACAAAAAAAAGTACTACAATTATCAGTGTATTACCATGGTATTCTTTAAAATATCCAAGTGTAAATAGCGCATATGGTAGTCATTTAGCACCATGCAACTAAACAACAATATGGTATGACAGTCCATTCCACACCACTTTTATGTAAAGGTAACACTTTAACCACAGCTATAATAACAATAACGACAGAGGAACGCTCCTGTTAAAATCACTTTCTGTCAACAATAGGCCTAGTTCTTCTAAGAGTTATCTTTCTAGTCATCACTCTTGGTGTGAACGGGCCTAAACAATGTCTCAAATAGCTTTTACAATCATTCATGTTTTCTGGATCGAGATTAAGTGTATAGGGAAGGTTAATGTTTACATGCACAAAGAGCAGTTTTTAGCCAATGAAATAGCTAAATGAAATAATGAAGGTTAGACAGGTTTTGTTTTCCTTGACAGTGTAACCATCAAATATTTGGTTTCATGTCAATGATGATCATATGAAAACTCTGAATACTTAACTGTATATCCGTTTTCTCACGCCATATTTTAATTTAACTACATGCCTTATACAGTTTTGGCAAATAACAATCTACAGTTCTGTCTGTTCTTCACACAAAGCTATAATAAGACTCGAGTTCGACTACTTTTTGTCATGTTTGGAGCACAACAGCCCCAGTCTCCGTCCACTCTTACTGTATCAAAGAATGAGAACATTGTTTAAAATACTTCTAAGAGCGCGTGTTCGAATATTTGAATTTGTGTTCCATGGAACAAAGTCATGAAAACGAGTATAAATGATGGCGGAATTTGATTTCCTTCTGGGAACTAGGCTACTCCTTTAAACACAGCGATCAGGTTTTGCTTCTCAGTAAAACCGGTTCAAATGCCAAATCTGGTAATGTTTATTAAACCTAGTTAACGCGACGCGACGCGACATACCAGAACGCTGCCACATCAACAAAGCGGTGTAACTACACCGCAATTGCTCGATGACGCGACGCGACGCATCGCTCGCTGGTGTAATGCATCCATCATAAACACAAAGATCATTTTTTCGGGACTGAATCGATTTTTAAACATTAACATGAAGCAAAAGCCTCAGTGGAGGCGAGAGTCACTCACGATAACACGGGGATGGGCGTCCATACAATACAGTAGGGATAGCGGCTAATGCTCGGGTCTATCCTCTCAAACGCTATGTTATAATTCTTCATGGTCTCTATTTCGACAGCATCCGCCATCACCAGCTGTGAGAAATGAACTTCTTTCGTTCCGCTTCCTGGATCTGCAGCGCGCTGGCGACGCGAGCGGCGCGTTTCCGGGGTCCCTTCGGCTACTGCAGACCACACACTTTATCAATGGTAAATATCCAGCGATAAAAATGACACTATAACCATTGAGAGAGAACATGTTTGACCCTAATATACAGATAAACGAGTATTAAAGTCCTCTGGCATTTTAGCCTAATGTTTCATTTTCAGTTTTTGTATGAGAGGATCTGGGCATTACATAGACAAGTTTTTATTTATTTATTTAAATACAAAGGGATTATAAATTAAAAGAATGATCACAGGTAGGCTATCAAAATAAGATTTAAAATTAATTCTGTTGCCACATTATGAGCTACAATTTAGAACTTTGTTTAATTGCTTTCCTTTGTTTAATTGCTTTCCTTTTAAATAAATGATTAAAAATGAAAATGTGATTCGTTTTGTTTTTGTGAATAAAGAATATTCTATAAATAATAATAATAATAATAATAATAATAATAATAATAATAATAATAATAATAACAGTGTTTGCACAGAGAAAACAAAGGTAATACACTGACGAAGGAATGAATTCACTTTAAAGGAATGGCTTATCCAAAAGTGAACATTTGCTGAATCCAAGATGTGGATGAGTTTGTTTCTTCATGGGAACAGATTTGGAGAAATTCAGCATTGCATGAGTTGCTCATCAGTGGATCCTCTGCAGTGAATGGGTGCCGTCAGAATGAGAGTCCAAACAGCTGATAAAAACATCACAATAATCCACAAGTAATCCACACATGAAAAGTCATCTCTTCTGAATCAAGAGAGAAATATGCACAAGATCAAGCACCATTTAGGCTACAAGCAAAAACAGTTCTGAACTAATATGTCAATCAATTTTGATGTGAGAAGACAACAGGGGATGGACTTTTTTTTTTTTTTTTTTACTGAAGGAAGATTTCTTATGGTTAAGGACTTAAGGTTAAGGTTTAAAGTTAAAATACCTTAATGA
Source organism: Cyprinus carpio (assembly GCF_018340385.1). Taxonomy (NCBI): domain Eukaryota; kingdom Metazoa; phylum Chordata; class Actinopteri; order Cypriniformes; family Cyprinidae; genus Cyprinus; species Cyprinus carpio. The sequence goes on from NC_056615.1 coordinate 4,009,687, forward strand.
TGGATTTGTTTCTTACAGGTACATAACTGTTCACTTCACAAAATGTTAACTGATGGACTGGAGTGGTGTGGATTACTGTGATGTTTTTATCAGCTGTTTGGACTCTCATTCTGACGGCACCCATTCACTGCAGAGGATCCATTGGTGAGCAAGACATGTACAGTAATTGTAAATTTCTCCAAATCTGTTCTGAGAAAGAAACAAACTCATCTACATCTTGAATGGCCTGAGGGTGGTATTTTTTGGATGAACTATTCCTTTAATGAAAATAAAATATATAAGAAGATAAAAATAAGTTTTGTTTCCAAAAGATTTCTGTCAGAAGTTGAGATATGATGGGCTTGGAAATTCTATAACAGTCCTTAACACAATTTACAGCTTGAAAAATCTTTGGTAACTTACTAGAAGTGTGTGTTTCTTTGGATGTGTTTAACTGTGAATATTTAAACAATGCAGTTCAATATTATTTGCTCATTTGAACTGTAGTATAGCACTATCTGTTCCTTATGGATCAATTAACCTCAAGTTTTCCCTCAGTGCTGTATGGATTGCATTGTAAAAGGATCCATCTGTACTCAGGCTGGAGGAGGAGAGAAGAGGCTCAAGGGAATGCTCTGCAGCCATATGTCCTCCTTACTGGCCCCCATTAGACCTGACAGGTGATATATGGTGCACACAGGAAAAACAAACTACTCAGCAAAAGCCGGCAGACATTGATAAACGAAGGCATGGTGACACAGATACTGTGGGCTCATCGTGGCCGAGCTTGGGGATTTCTCCTGCAAAATGCCACTTCAATTTCTGTCCACAGTATCCAACCCAATTAGGGCAGAAGATTCACAATGTAGTGTCTATTTAAACACACATCAACATCCCAAAGTCCACTTCCAAGATGTTTGATCTATTTTATCCCACTAGATTATTCCTTTCCAAGGTCATTTGTATGCATGAAATTAAAATGATCTCAAAATATATCTCTCCCTCTCTGCTAGAATCATCCACCTTTTTATCTTGATCTTGGAGTGGTTAAATATCACAAAGACATGTTCAGGTCACATTTCATACCTATAAATAAATAAATATTCACAATATGCTGTGTATACAGAAAATTAGGCCTAGTTAAAGGATCTAATATTATTTATAGAGTGACTTCAAGCACATTTCATCCCAAATTCTAATTGTTCTCAATACATTCTTATTACTGTAATACAAAATAAAAATGACAAAATACAATGATTAAAACAAACAAATAAATAAATAAATAGAATGAGTTCCCTTTAGAATGGGAATTCGCATGGCGTCTGACAAGATGTGACACTGTCATTGGTCAATGACAGTCTGTAAGTTAGAGTGAGTTTGATTTGGAATTGGGATTAGTATGGTGACCCATACTCAGAATTAGTGCTCTGCATTTAACCCATCCGAAGTGCACACACACAGAGCAGTGAACACACACACACACTGTGAACACACACCCGGAGCAGTGGGCAGCCATTATATGCTGCGGCGCCCGGGGAGCAGTTGGGGGTTCGATGCCTTGCTCAAGGGCACCTAAGTCGTGGTATTGAAGGTGGAGAGAGAACTGTACATGCACTCCCCCCACCCACAATTCCTGCCGGCCCGAGACTCGAACTCACAACCCTTCGATTGGGAGTCCGACTCTCTAACCATTAGGCCACGACTCCCCCACGATTCGTCTCTCTTTTTTTAATGGCAGTACTACTCTATGAACTTTGTGAGTGCGTGCAGCACGCAATTAGCCTTTTTTTTTTCAGAAAACATGTATGCGTGTGACAAACGCTACTGGTGGAGCACGTTCAACTTCTTGAGGAAGCTAAGTGCTTACTATTGTAATAAAAACTGCTAAGAAGCTTTAGTTCTTCCTTGATTCTCACCCGAGGGATAGTAGTCAGCATTTGCACTTGCACGTTTGGTTCTCAAAGCGATGTATTCATGGCAGCAGATTCTGTTCTCGCCTTGTTTTTGGGAGAACCTAGCAATTAAATGGAGGGAATTCGGCTCTCTCTCGAGAGTTGAATGCATGCTGTATGATGCGATTGCTGTGAGAAGCTCCACCTATGCTTAACTTTCTCTTGAGGGTTGAGACTTAAGCGCCTCCTTCCCAAAGTTCGAGTCCCACTGTCACCAGAGGAGAGATAAAAAAACAGGGATTGTAGGTGGAGCAGAGGAGGAGTAGGACGGGAAGTGCTTTCCCTTTCAGAACTCTTCCTGTTAACTTGAATTCTTTCATATCAATTTATTAAAGAAGGAAAGAAACTTTGTAATTTTGAATATCTAATTCTGAGGCATTAGATGCAGAAAGAGTTGAAGCATATATTATTGATAAATTAGCCCCCTCTATGAAAGTAAAAGAAACCAACTTGGGCAAGCTGCTGGATCCAGATGTTCTTTCTTTGACATGCTCTACTGGCGTCAACCCAGAAGGAGCGGGATGTGGCTGAGGAGGGCAAAGAAACAATGGACTCCTCCCAACCAGCCCATCCCGCTTATAAGTAGCGGTTTCTGTCTGTACAAAACCACCCTGTTACCATGAGTCTGAGTTGGAGAGATCATAAAATAAACTATATTTGGCCCACATTCATTTGTTTCCTCGAACAGAAATTATATGAATGTACAAGGAATATTTGAGGACAGATATGAGTTAATGCCCCCAATTGAAGATAAGTTTGCAAACTATCTCTCAGCGGCAGAGGCATCATCATTGAAGACTCAGACCCTGTCATCCAAACCTTACCATGTAACATCCCGTGTGAATTGCAACTGGTCAGACCAGTGGGGTCTTACACATAATGGCTGTGTTACAGGCATACCAGGCTGATCTGCTGAAAGAACTGGTTTAGGGTCCAGGTCTGACAGTGGCCGAGCTATGCCACACCAAAGACCTCGCTCTCTGAGCCACTAAACAGACAGACATAGATGGTAGCGATGGTGGCCATGGAGAGACATCTGTGGCTGAACCTGGCTGACATTGAGTAGAAAGAGAAAAGCTTTCCTCTCAATGCGCCAGTTTCTCGGCTTGAGCTTTTCAACACATCCGTTGAGATGGTGGTCAGTAAGTTCAGGGAGGCAAAGGTACAGTGTGTGGCCTTCAAAAGGTTTATACTGTGGCAATAAAGATCTGCTCCTCAGGGCTCTGTAGGGCCTGGTTCATCTAGGTCTGAGGACCAAAGACAGGACCAGAAGGTGAGCATAGCATCCTGCGCTCTTCCTCCTTCTAGGAGTAAGACACAGAGAAGTTGTGATGTGAGGAAGAGTAAGCAAGATAGGAGAGAGGAGATTCAGTGGAAGAGATTTGAAAAGTAACATCGAGCAACACCTTCCCTCCCTCTTCCCCCAGAAATTGTTCACACACTTACATCAGGCCCTGGAGTTGGACCGATAATTTTAATGATGTAATTAATTTAGCTAAAAACATATTCTCTCTTCTGATAGGTCTGGCAGATGACTTGACTGTGAGCGTTAAGTGCACAACCAGTCTTGTTGCTGTTTTTCTGTAGGAGTGAGGATGTTCATCGTTTCTCCACATTTCCCTTCTCATTTCTTCTTACTGGTGTCAAGTTATATTGCATTTTGTTCAGGTTAGCTGCCTCCCCTACAGCCTGGGGTCCCCTAAGTAGGCTACTCCCTAATAACAAGATTGAAGCAGTCGGTTGAAGTTGCCTCCCTCACTGGGGTCCCCTGTGCAGGAAACTCCCTGACAGCAATTAAGCTGAAGCTGCCTCCTCCAGACATTTGAGGTCTCTAAAGCAGGAAGTTCCTTCATAGTATTTCTCCTTCATAGTATTTGGGGTGAAGCTGCCTCCCCCACTTTTTTTGGGTGGGGCTCTTCTAAGTAGAAAACTCCCTAATAGTACTAAAGTTGTAGCTGCCTCCCCCAGATATTGGGGTTCCCTAAGTAGGAAGCTCCATTATACAGTAAGAGCAAGTTTGAAGCTTCCTTCCCAGTTGCTGAGGTTCCTTAAGTAGATTCCTTGTTTTCCTGTGCCAAGCTCTTTTGATCTCTAGGACTAGAGTTTGCCTAAGTAGGAAGCTCCCCTATAGTAATGAAGTTGAAGCCTTCCCCAGATATTGGAGTCCCCTAAGTAGGAAGCTCCTTCATCTACTTAGGTTGAAGCTGTCTCCCTCAGATATTGGGGTCACCTATGTAGAGAGCTCCCCTATTGGTCTTGAGATTGGGGTCAAATGTAAAAGAGTAGTCAAGTCAAGTTGAGCTTTATTGTCATTCCACTACATGTGGACATACAGTGGAACGAAATGTCGTGCCTCACAGGACCATGGTGCTACATAAATACAGACTTACAACAAAAAAGTAAAACAGTATAAACATATACACAACTAACCTACTGACAGATTTTGACTATAAATATACTATATATATAAATGTTTACCTATACATAAGCTAAAAAATACAGACTATACGAATGCTTCACATATACTACACCTATACACAATTAACCTATTGACAGATTTTGACTTTAAATATACTATGTATAAATGTTTACCTATACATAAACTAAAAAAAAACACAAACTATACAAATGCTACACATAAACACTTTACCTATACACAATTAACTTACTGACAGATTTTGAATATGAATATACTATATATAAATGATGGTTTGATGGTCGATGTTTCAAGAGGTAGAGGGTTTGTGTGGGGGTTTCAGAGGAGGGTGGGGTAATTTGAGTTTAGGGCTCTCACAGCTTGGGGGAAAAAGCTGTTGAGCAGTCTGGCGGAGCGGGCTCTGATGCTCAGGTACTGTCTTCCTGATGGTAGGAGCTGGAAGAGACTGTGGGAGGGATGGGTGGGGTCCTTCACAATACTGTTTGTTTTGCTGGAGCATTGTGTAAGGAAACTGTCCTGGATGGAGGGGAGAGGGGCAATGATGATTTTGGCAGCTGTGTTCACTGTCCGCTGGAGGGTCTTGCGGTCTGCTGCACTACAGTTCCCATACCAGACAGTGATGCAGCTGGTCAGCACGCTCTCTATGGTTCCTCTGTAGAATGTGGTGAGGATGGGTGGAGGGAGACTTGTTTTTTTTCAGCCGGCAGAGAAAGTGTAGGAGCTGTTGTGCCTTCTTGGAAAGTGACGTCCTCTGTGATGTGCACCCCCAGGAATTTAGTGCTGCTGACTCTCTACACAGTCGAGTTGTCGATGGTCAATGGGGGGTGGTCAACGAAGTTTCTCCTGAAGTCCATCACAACCTCCTTTGTCTTCTCAACATTGAGGGACAGGCTGTTAGTGCCACACCATTTAGCCAGCTGTGCCACTTCCTCTCTGTAGTGCATTTCATCGCTGTTGCTGATGAGACCTCAGTTGTGTCATCCGCAAACTTGATGATGTGGTTGGAGCTGAACTTGGCAGCGCAGCCTTGGGTCAGCAGCATGAAGAGCAGCGGGCTGAGCACACAGCCTTGTGGGGCACCTGTGCTCAGTGTAGTAGTGCTTGAGGTGTTGTGGCCAACACGGACTGACTGAGGTCTTCCAGTTAGAAAGTCCAGGATCCAATTACAGAGGGAATTGTTAAGGCCCAGCAGGTTTAGTTTTTATTAATGAGCTGTTGTGGGATTATTGTGTTGAATGCTGAGCTGAAGTCGATGAACAGCATTCTGACATAGGAGTCTTTATTTTCTAGGTGGGTAAGAGCCAGTGGAGGGTGGAGGAAATTGCATTGTCTGTAGAGCGGTTTGGAAGATATGCAAACCGGAGCAGATATAGTGTGTGTTAGGGAGGCTGGTTTTGATGTTGTGCATGACTAACCTCTCAAAGCACTTCATCATGATTGGAGTCAGCGCTATGGGACAGTAGTCGTTTAGACAGAATACAGGTGATTTTTTTTGGTAGCGGATCCACAAGAGTACATGGATATCACCAGACAGCACGACAAAGAATCAGATCGACCACGTCTGCATTAACAAGAAATTCAGAAGATCCCTGCAGGAGGTCAGAGTGAGAAGAGGAGCGGATGTGCAGTCCGACCATCACTTAGTGGTGGCAAGACTGAAAATTAAGCTGAAGAGAAACCAGACTAATGTATCAGACAGAAGAGTGAAGTACAATTTCAGCCTTCCTGAAAGACCCCAAGATGAGAGAACAATTTGGTCTGGTGTTGGAAAATAAGTTCAAAGTTCAGGACCTTTTTGAAGAGGAAGAAATGTGCTCAACAGGTGGCACAAAGTGAAAGAGACACTAAGATCAACATGCCAAGAAGTAGTGGTCCTAAATAAACACCACCAGAAGGAGTGGATCACAGCAGAGTCCTTGACCAAGATAGAAAACAGGAACAGGAAGAAGGAAACAGTCAACAACAGCAGGACTAGAGTAGCAAAAGCCACGGCTCAAGAAGAATATGCAGAATATCACAGAGTTGTGAAGAGGCGTATTAGGAAGAACAAGAAGAATACATGGACAGACTAGCGGCTGAAGCGGAGCAGGCAGCATACAGCGGCAACATGAAACAGCTGTATGATACAACCAAGCGACTCTCTGGGAAGTTCAGCAAGCCAGAAAGACCCTTTAGAGACAAGCAGGGCAACACCATCAACAGCTTAGACCAGCAGATGAAAAGATGGGCTGAACGTTTTGAGGAACTCCTGAACAGGCCAGCACCTCTGAATCCCTCAGACATTGAACCAGCAAATGTGGATCTCCTGATCAAATGCAAAAAGCAGACTAGGGACGAGATCAGGAAGGCCATCACCCTGATGAAGAACGGGAAGGCCGCTGGACCAGATGACATCCCAGTAGAGGCACTAAAAGCGAACCTGGATCTGTCAGTGGAGATGCTGTACCCACTCTTTGAGAGGATCTGGGAGGAAGAAGAGGTTACATAATTAAGCTCCCCAAGAAAGGTGACCTCAGCAACTGTGACAACTACAGGGGCATCACACTATTATCTGTGCCAGGAAAAGCCTTCAACCGGGTCCTTATAGAGAGGATGAAGAACATTGTCGACCCACAGCTGTGAGACGAACAGGCAGGCTTCTGGCAAAACAGATCCTGTATGGACCAGATTGCAAAGCTCCGCATCATAGTTGAGCAGTCAACAGCTGCCTCAGAAGGATCCTCCAGATCAGCTGGCCTGACACCATCAGTAACGCCAACCTTTGGGAGTGATCCTGCCAACTTTCTGCTGAGGAAGAAATCAGGAAGAGGAGATGGGGCTGGACAGGGCATACCTTGCACAAAATGCCGACACAAATCACCAGGCAAGCACTGAGGTGGAACCCCCAGGGAAAGCGGAGGAGAGGCCGTCCAAGAAAAACCTGGCAGTGTGACCTTGAAGCTGATACCACAATGATGGGTTATACCTGGCGACAGCTGGAGAGAATGGCCCAGGACAGAGGACTCTGGAGATCTGTTGTTGACTGCCCATACCCTGAGAGGGGTGACGGGCATTAAGTAAGCAAGCAGACTAAAACACAGTTACAAATTGTATATCCGTGTTGTTCGTAATTAAGTATATTAACTTTGTAGGCTACAGCACAACAAAGCCAGACTAAGCAATAAACACAATTCAACCGGACAAAACTTAACCATTTAGCCAACTTAACCATAGTAGAACCCCAAAAATCAAAGTGGAAGAAATCAAGAAAACACACACACACACACACACACACACACATACAAATCAAGAAAAATGTCAGAGGCAAATCACGTGGTCTTGTGAATCCAGTTGCTTCTCTTATGAAATGCTCCCGATGTAAGTTGCCACCGTGTGGAGGCGGAACAAAACCTTGTCTGAGTCATAATGCGCCAAAGGCATGTGCAGTGTAAACAAGGGGTAAGACCTTTGTTTATCTTTGGAACACAAATTAAGATATTTTTGATGAAATCCGAGAGCTTTCTGACCCTGCATAGACAGCAACACAACTGACACATTTAAGGCTCAGAAAGGTAGTAAGTAAGCTATGAGAATACTTTTTGTGTGCAAAGAAAACAAAAATAATGACCTATTCAACAATTTCATGACATTACAACTGTCACAGGAGCTGGCGTTCTGATGTAGATTGTCCATCGCTCTTAGTTCAGCGTCTGTATATTCTGGTTCAAATAAGTAAGACTTTGGACATGTTTCTGAAGACATGTTTTATGTACAACATGCATCTTCCTCTGCTTGCAAACAAGGCGCAGAACATCCAGGTTCTGTGCTGTCTAGTCAGGGTCAGAAAGCTGTTGGATTTAATTTTTTTTTTTTTTGTATTCAATTTGTGTTCTAAAGATGAATGAAGGTATTACGGGCTTGGAACGACATGAGGGTAATTAATTAATGACAGAATTTTCATTTTGGGGTGAACTATCCATTTAAATTAGGACTTTCCGCGCATAGGGCCTGAAGCTTGGGTAGTGGCTGTAAGGAATATCATTGCTGGCAGTTCCGCTGATCCAAATTTAAACTGGGGAATGTTTTGACTCCGACAGCTAAGTCCATTTATTCCTGATTTGAGTGCTTGTCACAGCCGATTTGGCAGTCAATCCCATCAGCATGGCGTAGTGAGTATATGTTCTCCATAGCATCTTGTCAGATGCATCAAGTTCCCATTCGAAAGGGAACGTCTCTGTTACAAATGTAACCCTGGTTCTCTGAGAAGTGGAACAAAACACAGCATCTCATTGGCATGCCTTGGGCCTGCCTGTTTACGTGTACTTCAGACAAAAGTGATGACATACTACAGGTGGCCTTTTATACTGGAACTAGGTATTGACGTCAGACTGTCGGCAGCTAATGAAATTAGTGATCAAACATCATCATGCATCAGACATCGGTCATACTACTAAAAGCGTTCACGTCCTCGAAGAACTCACAATTGTTCCCCTGGTTAGGGAACCAGGGTTACATTTGTAACGACAATTTTCTTCTTTGCATTGTGATAATAAACATTTGGGGTAAATCACACTGCAAAAATCTTAACATACCAAATAAGGCTTTATTATCTTCATGCAAAATACATTTTTTTGTTTCTTTCTTTTGATTTTGGAGCGAAATTACCCAGACATGGTTTTTTGAAATTCACCTGAGTAGTAAACATGAATTAGCCTATCTCTGAACAGTTTGATGTATTTTTGTCATGTTGAAAATAAAGCAAATAATAATTATAATTAGGTTCATTCAGTTTCATTTGATTACCTGTCACCTGGAGATGCTCCTGGCATTTGCTTTGAGTGATGTTTGTACAACACTTCCTACTTGGTGGGTGACACCCAGACATCTCGAGGAGAACATCCATATTTCTATGGCTTAAAATAACACACTTCATCTCCAAAGTATCCTAGATGACATCTCGACTACTTGTTACTGAGGTTAATTTAGTGTCCCTGCTGGCTGTGGAGCAGTGCTGTTCACAGGGCCACACTAATGTCTGTAATCTGAATGATCTATTATAATTACATTCCTTCAGTGAGAAATTACCACAAGTAAAGGAAAGGATGTGTGGACAAGTATGGTGTCCCATACTTGGAATTTGTGCTCTACATGTAACCCATCCAAGTGCACACGCAGCAGTGAGTAGTGAACAAACACGCACGCACATACACACACACACACACACACACACACACACAGTGAACACACACCCGGAACAGTGGGCAGCCAATGCTGCGGCCCACGGGGAGCAATTGGGGGTTTGGTGCCTCGCTCAAGAGTCTCACCTCAGTCGTGGTATTGAAGGTGGAGAGAGTGCTGGATATTCACTTCCCCCACCTACAATCCCTGCCAGACCTGAGACTCGAACCCACGACCTTCGGGTTACAAGTTCGAAACTAAATACCAAAAACTAAAAAAAAATTAATTAAGCAGGCTTTCAGTGTTTAGTTGAGCAGTTTACTATACACCAGCTACAGTTGATGTATAATACCACTTATAAAATACTTCAACACTTGTCATTACAAGGCAATTGTCACATTTATTTATACAAAGTACTGAACTGAAGTAAAGGTTATAACATTTTTTTTTATAATTTAGTACTAATAAATTGTAAGGTCTTCAGAGCTTGTGATCTTACAGCCAACACACAGCCCTGCATCTTTGCAAAAAAGGCCTAATATTACCACATTTGATGACTACAAGTGTACAGTGCTTCTTTAACAACATATGAATAAAGATTTTTCAATTTATATATGTATATATTTGTACTGTATGTGTTTTAATGCACTTGTCAAAATAAAAACAGTTAAATGTGAAAAGTTTTTTTTTTTTTGACAAAAGAAAGTATATAAATGTATAACTTACAGCCTTCCGAGTGGAAAAGGGGAAAAAAGATTAGGCATAAAATAATCGTAAGAATCATTCATACATGCGAAAATCAGATGAGATTTGAACAATTAGTTGTAATCTGGCTCAGGGGACGACAGGAATCATGTCTTTTTTCTGCTGATTAAGTAATAATACAAGACTTCTTCACCTTACAAACTGCTGAAAGCAAAAATGCTACTAAATGCACTGTTTGTGTGAGAAAGTGTGACATCCTCAAGCAAAACATGCACTGTATTTGTAATCAGAATCAACCCAATACTCGTAAGAAATAAGTATAGGATTTCATTTAGCAAATATGATGCAGGATGGAGTTTTTAATAATGCTACTTATCCAACAAACGGTGTAAATGTAAAATAAATGCACTGAATTACTCATTTTACTGTACACCACTGTGGTGAAAACCATCTCACTGTACTTAAACGGAAAGTTGTTGAATGAAAATTGTTATAATTTTCTCATGTTGCTCCAAACCTGTATGACTGACAGAAGATATTTTGATCTTGAAAGGATCATTCACTACAAAACTGAACATGAGAGGTGAGTAAATTTCTTCTTCTTCTTTAAGATCAGGTTTTTAGGAGATTGGCTCCCTCTGCTGGATCAACTGCTCTCTCTCTCTATCAAAGCACATTTAATGAAGCCTTTGTATTATGTCTGCAAATCCTGCATACAAGGATACAAACCTATCCTTCAAACCCAAAACTATCATCAGCTTATCCACAAAAGGAGAGCACATCCGTTACATCCCTTACAGTCCTTGTAGCCCCTTAACATATCCCAGGGATCATGGTCATGGACACAGAGAGGAGGAGGCATGTCCGGTAAGATCTTAACTCCAGCACTAATACTGACCAGCGGAAAGAGATAAAGTTATAAACACTTTATAATAAGGTCTCATTAATCAATGTTAGTCAATGCATCAACTAATGTTAACTAACAATGAGCAATACGTTTCTTTACAGTATTTATTAGTCTTTGTTACTCTTGGTTATAGAGACCATTGCATATGCTCTGTAAATCAGTGGTTTCCAACCTTTTTATTTATACAACCCCTAATCAACCACAAAAATATTCATGAACTAGCTAGATTTTTGCGAAAATAAAAATTCGGAAATAATATTATTAATATTAATATAATTAAATATTTTTTATGTTTTTTTGTCGCCGTAATAAACCATATTTATGTTTCTGTTAGGGGTTTGTGCAGGTTAAATGTGTTTGTCAAACAGTTAATATGTGATGGGCTACCTGAAGCATTTTTTTTAATAATTGTCTAATATTAAAGTTTTTCAATGACTTTTGGACTTCAATCCTTCTTTTACCTCAGTTATATGTGTTGTATTGTATGAATTTTGGATGAATTTATGATGTGAGAAATAAAGTTGAACAGAAATAAACATGGGCCTTAATAATGATGAACAGAAAATGAAATATTGCATCTAAAATTATATTAAAGTATGAACTAATTTACTGTGCAAAACAGTAAATATTCTTACACTATCCTAAATCAATGAACAAATGTGCTATCCCAATCATCCAAATGTTACCAAAATTTGTTTTTGGCTCAGCTTACTGAAGTGTACATCACGCATCCTTTCATTATAATATAACATTGTTTCCTCCTTAAATGTTAACATCTTCAGAAGCCTATTACAGAAATATATCATGTGTTGGGCTGATGTTTTTAATTATGACAAGAAACCTTGCTCAAGTTAAGTCAGAAATTAAAAAATTGTCCCAGTCACCCTTAAATATGAAATTATATAAATATATACATATCTGCCCCCATATCTTGAATTTTGTGATCCTCCTAAATGCATTTGCAGAAAAAAGGGCACTTTCTCTCGAGGAATTATATGTGAAATTATATTGATTTTTGTGTTTCTGCTAAATTAATTTGCAGAAAAAAGGGCACTTTCTCTCTTTTATGTATGAGCTGAATGCGTGAATACTGAAATACTGTCAATTCTGAATATGTGTGTATTTATCGAGAAGTGCTGTTATATTCACTTTTTCAACTTTAGTGAAAGTCGTGAATGAGTGGAGAAAAGGTAATCCTCTCAGAAAATACACAAATAAAGATCATTTTAAATGTTTAATTATAATGAAAAAAAATGCCTGTAGCTCAAAATAGCCTGTGCGCAACTGGGGTTACACTCATTCAGGGCACATATGATGGTCATTAGGGTGGAAGAGAGTTCAAAGTAGGCTACCAAACTTGTGGCAGACTCGAACCTGGGGTGCTATTACAAGTACAAATTTTTCACTTTTTCAACTTTAGTTAGTCTGTAATGTTGCTGTTTGAGCGTAAAAAAGATCTGCAAATTACAAAGCTCAAACTCCAATTCAAAAGGAGATATTTTGTTTAACAGAAATCACTTTTCAAAAACTACAACGAAAAAAACTCGTTTGGACTACAACGCATATTTTCCTGGATTTGTGATATCACAAATATTGACGAATGGGACGAGACCTGGTTGAGCTGCACTACAGAAGACAATGAGTGTTATCACTATGACGGAGACATGCTGGTGTTCCCAAGACAGACGAGCTTAGAGTGGTTAAAATCATCCGGGTTTAAATCACGCTTAAATTGATTTGATTTTGACGCAATAATTACACTGAAGCTCACAGCAGGCGGCTATAAGGGGAATGACATTTCCGGACCAGACGCTGAGTGCTGTCAATCACAACACACACTGGCCCAGCTAACCAATCACAACACATTTTGTATTTCATTTGATGCAGGAACTATTCAGGTGTTGTAATAATGTAAAATACGTGGAAAATATATGTTTTTCGAACAACCTAGTATGAAAGCCTGTTCTAGTAAACCCCCAAAACAAAATCAAGACCTTGTAAAAGAGCATAATAGGACCCCTTTAATGATGTACAGAACTAGGGTGACCAAACGTGCCATTTTCCCAGGACACGTCCTGGCCAGGATTTCTATATTGCCTAAAATATCCACGTTTTGGCTTTGTTTGCACTGCACAGACCAAATGTTGTATGACAAAGTACCGTGAGAGGTCTAGAGAGCAGACGGCTTCTTTTGCTTTTGAATCGCTCTCACGATACTGTGATGTCATACACCGATCATATGCTCAGTGCTGCTTCAAGTCAAACACTAATATGTACTAATATGTAAGTATTTGCATCGCTTTGACCTTTCTCTGTAGATCCCACCTTCTCACACACCACGATTGGTCGATTAGGTAGAATATCTGCATGTTATTGGTCAAATGATCATTACACCATTATGTTTGGATACAGGATTCTAAAGTGAAAACATTGGTATTTTATGTATTTTAGAAATCCTGGCCAGGACGTGTAGTTGGTTTTTGGCACGTTTGGTCACCCTATACAGAACGCAATGCCTCAGAAAATCCGATCTGCCTATTTACATGACAGTTTTGGTACATATCTGATTTATTTCCACATATGAATGAGGTCTGAAACAGGTCTTGAAATATCCGAATGCATGTGTTTTTTTCCTGTTTACACCGTCATAAAACAGATCCGATCTGTGTCACATATGAGCAAAAAAATCGGAATTGGGTCACATTTAACTGGCAGTGTAAATGGGGCCCAATATACAGGCATGCATCAGTTTCTCTCAGTTTACTTTCATTTTAGACATAACCAACTGACGGTGCTTTCCAAATGGGATTTATTGCCCTCCGAAGGGCACTTCGGAGTGAAAACAATCATGGCTGCCATATTGAAGGGTCGTTCCAAACCGAAGTGCTGAAACTGGCCACTTCAAAGGGCCCTTCGGAATGAAGGATTTTGAAGGGTACAACTGATGGACACTTCGGGCTCCCATGATCTTTTGCGCAGATTCTTTGCATGATGACGGCGCCTCCGTGTGGGCACGTGATAATGACGCAGAAGGGCACTTCAAGAAATAGTTGTTTGGTCCCCTACGCCCTTCAAACCTTCGAAGCTCTCACTCAGGAGGGTAAACCCTTTGAAGGGATCTTAAGTTGAATCATATAAACATAAAATGCTATTCAATGTCTGCATTCACTACAGAACTTGGATAAAGTTAAACTGAAACTCAGTGTGGTAAACAACTCAAATAAGATGCGTCTTAATAATTGATCTCTGAAGATTTATTATATACAGTGGTTTGCATCAAACTGTAACCCCTCACACAACAAATAGAAAGAAAACATTTATGGAAACGTTATCTTTCGGCAGCTCGTTGATACCCAGCCACTTCTTTGTACGGATTAAGTTTCATTCATTCATTAATTTGATCGCTTGCATCATGTTTGGCATCTCTAATAGTAAGAGTCTTTACCTTGTGGTTCATTCAAGTCAAGATATTCATTTGCATAGCATCCACAATACACATCGTTTCAAAGCAGCTTCTAGTAAGCTCTGTTGCCTCTGGCTTAATTCTTTACACTGAGCAGTTTTACTGGGCAATATGACAATATATAACAATGATAAATGATCCACTGTTTGAGATCTAGCTATGTATTCTTCCCTTTAAAAAATAGCCAGTGCTAGTGTTTTAGCAGTTTTACTGGGCAATATGACCATATATAACAATGATAAAATATTTGCAGCCTCTCAGACAAACAACAAAACTTTTTTTTTTTTTATTTGAAGAGATTTACATATTAGTCTGTTATATTCTAAGAGTATGTAAGATGGTTTAAAAAAAAATAGTAAACAGTCTGCTTTTTCTGTGGTGATTTGCATGTGTTTACACTCTGTGTTCCTGAGCGTGACCTAAAACATGGCGGAATCCAACGCGGCATGACGTAGATTCCCATTCTCTATACATAAACCTTTTGTGTTTTGACAGTACTAGCACAAAACATAACTTAGTTTAGTACCAGGCACTGTTTGATGGGCTTTTTTGTTTTCGTGGGCGTGCTTTGGGTGTTTTTGTTTTAGTGGGTGTTCTTTGGGTGTGATGAATTAAACGTTTAACCAGTAAGGCTTTAAAGCAGATGCAAAAAATTTACTTTTGTGATTGTGAATAAGTGCAGTGTCCTGTGAGATTAACTCTACCGCTGAGTTAACACGGATGTCAGTGTATGTGGCACTGAACAGTATATTGATTTGGCGGCACCAGAACTGCAGCTGATAGAATATGCACTGTAGCACGATACAACAATTCTTTAAAAGCAGATTGTGGAGACATTTTTGTCGTTCACCATCAAAAATCTTCATATCGCACACCCCTACCCTTGGCAGAAATTGTGGACCGGGGGCACGTAGACCGGATCGCAATGGCACTTTAGCGTTCGACTGCAGTTTAGAACACAGAAAGTGACAATCCTGATGAGCTCTCGTATGAACACAGTTGCATCTTACATTTCATCCGACTGCAGTTTAGATCTTTATGATGTTGATTTATTGGTGGTTGTTTTTCAGTTTACTACCCTTCATGTAACTGAAGTTGCTCCTGTTGTAACAGCTCTAGTCTGTATGTTAATTAAGTTCTGACACCCCTTTGTCTGAGGTGGTTCTGTGTCCCACACCTGTCCCATTCTACAAGTGGTCACCATTTGATCAGGACGTGATCATCCCAAATGGTCTACAGACAACATAACTGTTAACTTTCTTCTTCTCTATAATAATTAAGCCATTTTGGGAAATGAGCATGATCAAACATATTGTGGAGAGGAACCTGGGTCAAGGCAGACTATAATTTCTTACAATAGTATCAGCATGTTTCACCAAGAACCTTTAGCAAAATCCCACTTCCAGTTCTGCCAACAGTATCCAACCCAGTTACGGTAGAAGATGCTCAATGTAGTGTCTATTTAAACACACACCAGCATCCCAAAGTGCACTTCCAAGATACAGGCCCGGTTCTGCGGAGATGCTAGAGTGGGGTGATGGTGGGCTGGGCTCTTGGTCTCAAATGGTTCTGGATCGGGGCCGAGGTCGACAGGTCACACAACGTCTGACCAGGTGCGTGAGCCGGTGGACTACGCAAGAGAGCGCGAGAACTTGGAGAGAAGCCTCACCCACTGCACCACTGCTGAGGGTTAGCGTTCCCTGGACTCTGGGGACCTTATAGACTGGGAGGCAGATATGTATGCAGAAATGCCCATTCTCCTCCCACCTTACTCGGGCTTACCAGTCTGCCCTGAACTGTCTGCCAGCCCTGTCATTCCCCTGTCAACAGCCCTACAGCTTTGCAAAAAAACAAAAACTAATATAACAACATTTGATGTTGAGTCCAAAATATCAATAAATACTCATGTACAGTCATGTACAGTTTTGTAACAATATATGAAACTGACTCAGAGGAAGACAGTCTTTTTTCTGCTGATTAAGTGATAATACAAGACAACCTTACAAATGTTGCAAAAATGCTACAAAATGCACATCATCTTTTGTTAAAATGGGACATCCTCTAGCAAAACAGGCACAATATTTGTAATAAAAAAATTAACCCCAAATTTGTAAGAAATAAGTTTTGGATTTCGTTCATCAAATATGATGCAGGGTGGAGTTAATAATAATAATAATGTTACTTATCTAGTAAAAAGTTTAGTACATTCTGTCAATTTTCTCATACTGTTCTTAACCTGTATGACTGACTATATGCTGCAGAAAAACACAAAAGTATTTTGGGATAATTCACCCAAAAATGAACATGAGGGTGAGTAAATGATGACAGAATGTTCATTTTCTTTAAGATCAGGTTTTGTAAGACAGGGGCCCCCTCTGCTTTTCTAAAGTCTATAGATCCAACATACAAGGAAACAAACACTATCATCAGCTCTTTCATGAAAGGAGAGCACATTGGTTTATCTATCCAGCCTTTGATCCGTTACATCCCTTACAGTCCTTGTAGCCCCTTAACATATCCCAGGGATCATGGTCATGGACACAGAGAGGAGGAGGCATGTCCGGTAAGATCTTAACTCCAGCACTAATACTGACCAGCAGAAAGAGAGGCTGAGTGAACTTGGCATGGAAAGTGTGGATGAGTTCAGCCTTGTCACGTGTGGTGTTGTAAAAAGACAGAGTTCCTGCCGCCCAGTCCAGATAGACTCCGACTCTAAAGGGTGAGCAGTCAGGAAGCCGCATCTCTACTCCTCCATGAAGAGCATTACATGTGGGTAAGGGGGTGGTAACAAAAATGCCCCAGGATTTATTATTAAGTCCAATGCTACAGGCTGCTAAACTTCCCTTCCTGCTTATGTCTTTATAGGCCATTCCTATAGTGGCCGACTTGCCAAACCACTCCAGCTGGAAGAAATGACGGCTGCTCAGACCTTCCCGACTCATGATTTGGTATTGATCTATGAACCTTTCTGGATGATGTGGTAGAGTTGCTGGGTGTCTGCGATATTCCACAAGAGCCTCATCTTCCTCTGACACCTGCACACTTGAAGAAGCGGTGTTGGGATCCCAAGTCAGCTGGCACACATCTGAAAATAAAAATTAAATGAAGTGTTCTGATCATACAAGTTAAAATGCTAATATCAATTTTAAGAAGAAAACAGCAGACTAACATTGGCGGAGAGTTTCCAAGTCCCGTTGCTCCTCTAGACCGTCCACACTGATGAAAAATATTAGTTAAACAGTCGAATTTGAAGAGAAATTAAATGATAATATAAATAAATCTGGTAACACTTTATAATAAGGTCTCATTAATTAATGTTAGTTAATGCATCAAATAATGTTAACTAACAATGAGCAACAGTATTTATTGATCTTTGTTACTCTTAGTTAATAAAAATACAACTATTCATGTTAGCTCAGGTCCATTAAATAATATTAACAGTATATTTGTTAATATTAATGTTAGTTTTGTTTTTAGTTTTGGTATTTTAAGATATATTTTTCTTGACTTACATTAATTTCTCTAATCGGGTTGCTGGATCTTTCAAAACAGATCTGAGCTGGTCAAATCCTGGGCCTTTAACAGGATTGATGCTCAAGTCTATTTCCCGCATGTGAGATGGATTAGAAGAGAGAGCCCTCGCCAAACAAGCAGCTCCTGCTTCTGTGATGCTGCAGTGTGTCATCCTTCAGGGAAAAGGAGCTCATATTCACTTATTCCTACATCGTACACTGAGGAAATACACTACCGTTCAGAAGTTTAGGGGTCAGGAAGATTTTTGACATTTTTGAAAGAAGTTTCTTAACTTCAAAATCTGTATTTATTTGATGGGTCGTACACTCTCTGGTCTGTGTGATGTCTTGTGTATGTGGAGCATGGCATTCAGATCCTGACATGGCCACTCACTTCGTTTCTGAACGAATCGGTTATTTGAACGAATCAGTTGAATGAATGACTGGATGACTCATTCATTAAGACGGTGACTTGTTGCTACCTACTGCCTGTTTTAGTTTCATATTTAGAGTATCATTTTAGTTTTTAATCAATTTACTTTTCAATATTCATAATTTTAAACAAAAAATATGTTTATTAGTTATAAACTAATCATTAGATGGCAATTAGTCAATTTGACATTAATATTTCAATAATGTTGAGAATACTAGCATTCGATGATACAGTCAAAACAAAATTTATTCAGACACCTTCAACATTTCTCACATTATCAAAGTGTATTTGCAATAGTTTAGAAAACGGTAATAAAATGACAAAACTCAGAGTTAAACTGTTCATCTTAATAAAGTCTGATAGTTTTAATAGAAAGGTATGTTACAAAACATGATCAGATCAAAGTGTCAAAGTTTTTGGATTCCAAATTTTTATCAGATTTACTGCTAATCCACTGTATGAAGAACCTTTGGGTATAATATGTCACAATTTACTTTATTTTGCTATCCTCACTTACATAAATGAACTATAGTGTCCTGCAACCACTAGTCTATCTGGTGTCTAAATCATTTTTGGTTTCACAGTATCTGTATCCACTTTGATAAAGAAAAGTGTTTCCTCTCTATTGTGTCTTTCCATGATACTAACAATCTTGTCGAACTTGTATATGTGAAATATTTAAGATCAGTAAAACACACCTTTAGTTACTATTCCAGTCTATATTCATCTTTTATGTTCAGACTCACCTGAGTATCTCCAGTTTACAGCCAGGGTTGCTCAGTCCAGCAGAGAGCAATTCCACAGAAGAATCTGTCAGGCCACACATGCTGAGATCCAGAGATTTGAGGCTGCAAGATCCAAGAGCTGAAGCCAGAGTTTCAAGAGAATCAGCCTGTAATTGACTGAAGAAAGAAAAACAACAACAAAAACATGAAATTTACATGTGAGGATATTACAGTGGTAGCTGTCTTTTTCAGCTGTCAAAATTTTTGGCTCACTTCCCATCTCTTCAACATGGTATGTAATAACATGGTAATTCCTGGGATACTCACACTAAGGCCCGGCAGTTGCATTTACATAATGACCAACACAATCTATGAAGAGCAGCACAGCTGAGTAAAGGTTCAGAGGACAGCTGATTATCATCGGGTGTGTGTAATCTACCAACAACACAGGCAAAAAAATGGGTTAAGACATGCTCTTTTTTGGTAGTTAAATAATAGTGCAAAGCCTACTAATGTGTTTACCACAAACCTTGGTAAATCACCTTAAATGACACGCACACACACGCACACACACACACACTATTTGTTGTTCAAAGCAGCTTTACAAACTCAGAAATGCTACCCGTACCCCCAGCAGAAAGAGTGGGGGTTGGTGTGGCACTCTTGGTCGGGGTCTTCCAGAGGGAAGATGGATCTCTGGACCGTCATTCTGTCGAAGACCTTGATTAAGAAGCCCTGATGCCACAAGCATCAGTGCTGCAAGGGTAGACCCTCTGGAGAGGAGAGGTACACACCTCGGCATACAATGTCCTCCTCAGTGTCCTCCTCAGTGCCCTCAGGGGGCTGCTCTGTTAACCCCTGCCACCTCCAGTGCTTGCTGTTCTCAGTTGCAGTCCAGCAAAGGTATGGCACAAGATTGCTCATCCACTCCAGTGAGGGTGCTAAAGTTGTCAGGTTGGTCACTCTCTGCCGGTCATTCGCTTCAGGGCATGAAAGTGACTATAGCCAATACTTCATTGTTCTAAAAACAGATGGGGGTGTTGCGTCCGATCATAGCTATGCATCTGTTGAACCGTGCTATCAAACGCTTTTCATTCAAGATGCTCAGTATCAAACAGATTGTGTCTCAGATCAGCTCAGAGGACTAGTTTGTCACGATAGATCTCAAGGACGCATACTTCTACGTATTGATCCTGAGGTTTGCTTTTGGGGGCAAAGCATATCAATATCGGGTTCGTCCCTCCAGCCTATCACTTTCACCAAGTGTAGATGCTGCCTCGGCTCCTCTCATACTCCAGGGCATCCGCATACTGAATTACATTGACGACTGGCTGATATTAGCACAGTCTCAGCAACAGGTGATTCAGCATCAAGATGTCGTCCTTGGCCAAATGAAAAAGCTGCGACTGAGGCTGAATGCTTGTTCAAGAAGAGTGTGGTTTCTCCAGCTCGAAGAACCAGTTTTCTTGGCATTTTCATGAGGTCTGTCTCGATTTGATTCTCACAACCTTAAAGAAAGTGAAAGAAAGCAAATCACTCATTGTCAAACGGTTTCAGAGACCGTGAGGTCTGATAGCAGCTGCATCCATCATGATACATTTTGGCCTGCTGTACATGAGACCTTTGCAGTGGTGGCTCAGGACCAAACCCACTTTGCATGATCAAGGTCATGTGGCAATGCCTATGTGCCTTTAAGTCCTAAACACACTGCACGATTTTCGGCTATCCCAGACGACAAATTGGTATCGTGAAAAAATTGTGCCGATTTCTGTGATCGTGGGTCCTAATCGGTGGTCCTATGTCGGACAGTGAGAGAGGTTCAAAGATGCCCGTTGTCACAGTCTTGAGACCAAAGATAGAGAGTTGCGGTGTGCGTCATCTCGCATTACACCATATTTTAGAAATCAAACTTTTTTCTATGAGGGTAACGTTACAGGCCATCATACCATAAGTTGTTCTAGACGCAATGCGGCGCTGCCCTTCTAGTCTGGTGTCTGACCCCACACAGATGTAACAAATATGATAAACAAACTTTAAAGATGCCAGATATTTGTTAATTTTAAACTTTAAAAAAAGATTTAATTCAAATATTTTCTTTATTTTAGGGAGATGTCAAAGTCTCTTAACCCCAAATACCACCCACCCTCAAGGGACTATTTAGCCAATCAACTTATTCCTGACTGGTATGTGATCGAAAAGAATAATGTAACTGTTGCTTTGCAAAACATCAGGAGTGCAGAAATTACATGTGATGCTCAGACAGGCCTAAGTTAAGATCACTATATTAACAGTCACTCTACATTACATTAGTGAAGGAAAAATTAAACAAACAGTACCAAGTAGTAAGGCAGTCTATGAAGCACAGTCAGGCCTTGTCGTTGCCCAAGAAGCTTTTAATCGCTATTACAGTGGAAAAAAAAAAAAAAAAAAAATGTCAGTACACTCCAGCTTTTAAAAAAAAAAAAAAGCCTTGTTTCACACATACACTGAGCATTGCAGCCCAGAAGATCTATACAATTGAATCCCTTGCTCGATGGTGTGCACAGATCAAAGCGGTCATTGTTTGACTAAAAAGATCTTCAATGGCAAAGACTGTTTTGAAAGAGAAGCAACATCTCCTTAGTAATTTGATATTAAGACAATTGTTGCATTAAGTAAACGAAACAATTTGAAATGGTTGTAGGTTTCTTTTCAGGCCTGCCTCAGCATACAGTCATGCTGGATGTCAGGACTCGTTGGAATTCACTCTAATGACAGATTTCTTGAACATTATCCTGTCATACAGGCAGCTTCCATGGACCCCAGGCTGGATGTAATTTTGTTTGGAGTAATGATTCAGTGCATAAATCACCATCAATAGTCTTTTAGAAGTATTACTGTCACAAAACAGACTGGGAGAAGCACAGGTAAGTTAACTGGGATGCGTTTATTTATACAGCAGACGCAAACTGAGGCAGGTACGCTCAGACTGGACATTCATCATAACAACTAAAAAGGAAGGCAGCTTAAACCGTCTTTGCTTTAACAGGATAGTCAAACAGAAAGATCCAATAGGGAATTCCAAACAGCAACTCAGGTAAGTATCCAGATTTCATAAAGCTCAAATGACTTTTCCCCTTGCAGGTATAAGGATATAAAAGGACAGATGAACTGCCAAAGGCAGAAGGGCAGGTAGGGGAATCTAGGTAAGAACTTCAGATGAGTAGACCGGTTGCTCACAAACTCCAGAAGACAAACTTCACTATCCATACACAATGTATCCTTCAATTGGTAGATAGGTAGACTGGAAAGAAAACAAAACACCAAACGCAAGGTTGGAGAACTTGGCGGAGCAGACGTAGGGCGCATCCATGGCGGAGACAACGGCAACCAGGATGGAGCTGATGACCACCAGAGTACAGGAGTCGGGGTTAGGGATTTGACCTCCATTGAAGGAGAAACGGCTCTCCTGGCCGTGACGAGGAAAATTGACAGAATTGCACTCCTGATCATGACAAAGGAACTGGATCCACTGGGAATTGCACTCCTGGCTGAAACTGGGTGTTTGACTTCCACTCATGATTATGGAAATGGAACTGGTTGAACTAGAAACGGCACTCCTGGCCAGAACTGGGGAACTGGATTCTCTGGGACCGGCACTCCTGGCCGTGATGTGGGTACTTATCCCGACTGAAGACAAAGCGGCACTCCGATGCGATGAAGGAACTAGATTTATTAGGAAATGGATTTAGAATAGGTCCTCCACTCAGGCTACTCACTGCACAATGTCTGGGATTCAGGTCATAGGCTGGAGCCTTCACTGGACTCTGATCTGGGGCTAGAGCCTGCATTACACCTTGGCCAGGGGCTGAAGCCAACACCGGACTGTGGTCGAGGGCTGAAATGTGCCCTGGACACTGGTCAATGGCTGGGGCCTGTACTGGATCTTGGTCAGAGGCTGAAGCCCGCTCTGGGCCAAACTCTGCAAAAGAAGCCCTCAGTGGGCTTAACTCAGGATCAGGAGCCCATCCTGGGCTGAATTCATGGACTGGGAAGCGCTTACGCAGCGCTGGCACAGCATAGCCCCTGCGAGGAGTCGGCACTGGAACAAGCTCTGGGGCTGGAACCAGCACATTTCTGGATTCTGGGACTGAAACAAACTCACAGGTTGGACTGGACACTGAGAAAGGCTCTGGGATGGTGGCCATTTTAAAATACAGACTCTGTACTGGTGGCCTTAACAGGTATTACTTCTGGAACAACAGCCATAATGTGATGTTGGTGTCTGTTTTTGAACAGCGACTATTATTTGTTGTCTTTTGATGGTATTACTTGTTTAGTGATAGCTTCCTGTACCCTAACACAAAGTCCACCACTGACCAGCCATTCTGAGCGAGGAGTATAGAGAGTGGTCCTTGGTGCTCAGCTTCACTTTATTTCTTGGGTTGATAATACTCTTTAGTGCTGATTGAACAGATAAGATGGGTGAATCTGCTACTTTTGACACCAGTTTCACTGTGTTAGAAACAGCCACTTTTGGTCAGGAAAAGGTGAGTTACCTTCTTAGACAGGTGACTGGGGGAACCTGGACAAGCTTTTGGAGCGAACATAGGGATTGGATCAGGTTCAGGAACTGACAGGACTTGAATGAGTCTTGGGTCAAGGTTACAGACAGAGATTGAAAGAGCTCAACAGACAGTGGTTATTTTCTGAGAAGGTTCTTTGTCGGCGGCCATGACAGGTGATAACTTGGGATCAGCAGACTTGATGGGCGAGGATGTAGGACCAGCAGCATGATGACTTCGTACTAGTGGCCATGATGAGTGATGACTTAAGGTCAGTGGCCACTTAACCTACAGTGAATGTTGATTCAACGATCCAGAGGGCGAAGTTGAACTAGGATTCCAGAGTCTAACATGAATTGGCCATGGGCATAATGAACCGGATCCCGTCGTCAAGCCCAAGTCCAAAAACCTCCATTAAAGTGAGGTCATCCCCAGGGAATGCAGTCAAGGAACTCTTGGACATAGTTCTCAAGTTCCCGGCCATTCTGAAAAATGAATATGGTGATTCTCAACTGGTTGTGACCACCACCCTGAGGAGGCAGATTGATGAATGCCAGGTCTTCATGCTGTTAAGTTGGGTCTGGTCTTCTTTCACAAAACAGATTGAGAGAAGCACAGGTAAGTTAACTGGGATATGTTTATTTATACAGCAGATGCAAACTGAGGCAGGTACGTTCAGACTGGACTGTCATCATAACATATCTAGCAGGAAGGCAGCCTAAACAGTCTTTCCTTTAGCAGGACAGTCAAACAGAAAGATCCAATGGGGAATTCCAAACAGCAACTCAGGTAAGTGTTCAGGTTTCATAAAGAGTTCAAATGACTTCTCATAATTGGTTACTTTTTCCCTTGCAGGTATAAGGATATAAGGACAGATGAACTGCTGAAGGCAGAAGGGCAGGTAGAGTAGTCCAGGTAAGCACTCCAGATGAGTAGACAGGTTGCTGTTCACCAAAACTCCAGAAGACATCAATCTTCACCATCCTTACAACTTGCAGGTAGGTAGCCTGAAGACATGAACAACCACAAGGCTGGCAAACTGGAGAAACTGCAACAAGATCAGACAATTGTGAGCTGACTGGTGACCGTTTATATAGCATGGGGAAATGAGGTGAACAGTAACAGGTGTGCTGATTGGGGACAGGGTGCAGGTGTGAACCGGACAGGCTGCTGGGAAATGTAGTTCTGGGCTGGTGACTGAGAATGTGACAATTACCGAAATCCTCTATTATTTGATATCAGATTTATTGTTTGCACATATCAATTTGGATTGCAGCACTGACGATGACCTCAAAAAAGCAGAGTTTACAAAACATATACACATCCACTCTATGTGTATCAAGTGTCAATACCAAGTCCTTCCTATCCTGCAGAAACTAGAAGAACACTTCAAAGTTTAAGAGGACACACACTTTGTGGCTGGAATAAAGCAGAAGGTTTGGGCAGATCTGTCCATGCGGTACCAGGTACATCAAACTGTAAGTAACAATACT
Organism: Cyprinus carpio; assembly: GCF_018340385.1. NCBI lineage: Eukaryota > Metazoa > Chordata > Actinopteri > Cypriniformes > Cyprinidae > Cyprinus > Cyprinus carpio. The sequence goes on from NC_056615.1 coordinate 4,034,994, forward strand.
ACCACCATTATCTTTTTTTTTTTTTCTGAGAATTTCCTATAATTTTTACTTGGATGTATTATTCTAAAGAATTAGAACATCAGACACTTCCTAGAAGAGGCCACAGTGATTGATCCACCTTTTTAAAAATAAACTTGACACAGGCAGCATTTGGGAGAGGGTGAGAGTGGCAGCAGTAACAACTATAAACAAGGCATTTTATTTTTTACAAGCGCACACACACACACACACACACCAGGGCTCTGAACCGGTTCAAGGAATGAAAATGAAAACCGGAAACGAACGAAATTTTGACAGGAACAGAACCAGAAACTGAAACGAAATCAAATTTTATAGTTCCGAACAGAATCGAAATTTGAAATGACCATTAATAACGCTATTTTATCGTTTCATTTAATATTTGAAATTTGCTGTCAACCAATTACGAATTCCAGTAGTACTATGCAAATGTGATGCAATGGCAATGCACCGCCCATAGAGTTTATCTGAGGATAGTGTAAGATGAATTCAACAGATCACACGCACCTGAATGGAGAAAACAGAAAAACTATAGGCTTACATAAAAAACAATATAGGCATATACACTAAATATATTTCACTTAAATCATATTGACAGATTAACTAAACGAAAGAAGAAAATTGCTAAATTACAGTTCACTGTGACATGTTCCAAGGTTTTTGGAAAGGAAAACGAAACAGCAGAGAGTAGTTTTCTTTATTTTGCAAAAACTTTACAGTTTTAATTATTTTGCAAAAGCTTGACAACTTTGAATAATGTCTTGCTTCTGTATAACCATATGACCATCGCGCCGACACCTTAAGTGCACACACAACATAATTTTGCTATATTGAAGCCTGTTCATTATCAAAATAAAATAGCGCCTCATGGTGCTGATATAGCCGATGTGAAGGATGATGTTTTATGTCGATGAAAGTACAAACAATAAATAATATTTTAGCATCCAGATACGTCGGGAATATGGAAACATTTAGATTCGTGCCGAATGAGAGAGGTAGGTTTTTGGATTGACGTTTTTATAGCCTTAACTTTAAAGGATTTGTTTTGAAGAGAAACTAAACTGTTTTTATAAAGTTTGTAAACATTTTGCTTTAGCCTACAGGCATTTTAGTCTTCATTATTTTGTAAAGTAATGGGGCTAATAAAATGCGACATAAGCCGTGACTTATGTTTTTTTTTTCACTTTTAAAACACAATCTTATACAAGTGTTTTTTTTTAACAATGCAGCAAACATTTTCAAATATCTTAAAAATACTTTGATGTCTTTAAAGTGTTGATAGATTTTTTTTTTTTTTTTTTAGTAGCCTATATACATTTGGCCAAAATCTAGAAAAGATGGTTTTTTGTTTGATGTTGGTTTTGTTTTTTTTTTTTTTTTTTTTTTTTAAAGAAAACGCTGTACTTTATTATTATTATTAGGCAAATTATAGGCAAAGAAAATTGTTTTTAAAAAAATAACATTATTAACCGGTATTTCTTCCACCCGAGCCGGTTTCGGAACGGTAATAATATCAGAGGAACGCAGGAACAGAAATGTTAAAATATCGATTCTGCTCGGAGTGAACCGATTGGATTTTTTTGCGTCTTCAAGCCCTGACACACACACACACACACACACACACACACACACAGACAGTAGTTGAGTATACATATGTGGTAGTGCCAAACTCTCTCTAGTTGTTTGTTATTTTGTAATGTTAGAAGGCTAGGACAAGCAAAGCAATACTACAGAGGTTAATACAAAGTACAAATACTAGGAGTAGTTGAGTATTAATACAGGGCCGAGAGCCGTGGGAACGGAGCGAGGCCGGTGGAGTGATTGGGAAATGAGCGACACCTGCTCCACTCACCGGTCTCGAGTCCCACGGAGGAGATCGGGAGGATACAAAAGAGGAGCGACGACAGTGAAGGATGAGAGAGGACCAGGCCTGGGTTTTATTTTGTGGTTTGCTTTTATTTGTGCGCGGCAGTCGCCCGTGAGGGGCTGTCGCGCTATTTTATGTTTATTTTGTCATTAAAGTTTTATTTGAGTGTCCGCCGGTTCCCGCCTCCTTTCTTCCCGTCATTATGGAGTTTTTTTATTGTTACACTGGTGCCGAAACCCGGGAGGAAGGAGGGACGCGCTGCCGAAGATCCCTTGCTGCTGGGGTGAATCCGCGGTGCCATCGAGCTGGGCGTAGCAGTCTGGCGCCGTGGACGCTCGAGGCGGTGGGCTGGAGTGAGTTGCCGGGGACGGACGAACTCGCTGCCGGCCGCCCGCGATGTGGAGGGGCGGCTGCCGTCCGTAAGGGAGCGGAGGAGTCGCCGCCGTTCGCCAGGTGGCCGGAGCCTGCTGCCATCCGCCGAGAATGGGGAGGAGCAGGGAACGGGGGACTCCTGCCGGCTGCCCGAAACCGGAGGGAGCCGTCGCCGTCCACCGGGCGGCGGAGGAGTGTCGTGCCGTCCACCGAGGGCCGTCCAGTGCCACCGCCAGGCACCGCGGAGGACTTCACACAGCCGGTGGAGGGCCGAGCGGCAGCGTGTCTGGGAACCGGAATTTTTTTTTTTTTTTTCTCCTCTCTCCCCTCTCTCGTCTCCCGTCGCTCCTCATCCTTCCATCTCCTTTTCTCTCGCCTCGTCTGTCCTTACCCCCAGGTTCCCGCAGGTCACCGTGAGCGGTCCCCCCCCGGAGGGAGTGGGGGGGGGAGTAGAGCGCAGTCTCGGGAGTACCCCCCGGCCTGCGAGGGGCGATGGGGGTATGTGATGAGTGGGGCGGGGCCGAGAGCCGTGGGAACGGAGCGAGGCCGGTGGAGTGATTGGGAAATGAGCGACACCTGCTCCACTCACCGGTCTCGAGTCCCACGGAGGAGATCGGGAGGATACAAAAGAGGAGCGACGACAGTGAAGGACGAGAGAGGACCAGGCCTGGGTTTTATTTTGTGTTTGGTTTTTGTTTATGCGCGGCAGTCGCCCGTGAGGGGCTGTCACGCTGTTTTGTATTTATTTTGTCATTAAAGATTTATTTGAATGTTCGCCGGTTCCCGCCTCCTTCTTCCCGTTATTATGGAGTTTTATTGTTACAATGATAAAGATATTTGTCTGGTGGTGATAAGGATATATTCTTGGTATTAATATAACATTTTTCTTTCATTTTAGGAAATACATTGCAAGACAGTGAAGTGTGCTTTAGCAGTTCTGTTTGAAAAAGAGGACAATGCTCTGAAGAAGAAAACAGCTCCAAATTCTACTGGCTAGTTAGTTTGTGAGAGAGTTGACAGAGAACTTTGCGGCTACAGAGACATGCCCTTAATAGCCGCCTATGAAGACCCTGCTCTGTGGTGGTGGGATAAGAGGGATGCTTTGCCTATTCTTTATAACCTTTCCACAACTTACATTTGTGTTCAAGCCTCCTCTACCCCCTCTGAGAGGGTTTTCTCCACATCTGGAGATACAATAACCCAGGAGGTCTTGCCTTCCCCCAGAGAAAGCAGATATGTTGAATTTCCTTCAAAAACAATGCTAATTAGTTTTAGAAAATTTTAACACTATGGGCCCTATTTTAACGGTCTAAGCACGAGGTCTAAAGCGCACGGCGCAATTATGCTAAATGCATGTCCGAATCCACTTTTGCTAGTTTAAGGATGGGAAAATGCATGGTCTAAAAGGGTTGTTCCTATTTTCTTAATGAGTAATGGGTGTGTTTTGGGTGTAATGTGCCATAAACCAATCGGAGTCTCATCTACCATTCCCTTTAAAAGCCAGTTGCGCTCGTGCCATGGCGTATTCGCTATTTACATGGCGGAATTTGCAAGTGGAAAAAAACTGAACGCTTCTCTAGTGAGGGAACAGACATGCTTGTGCACATAATTCTGATGCATGCAAATATCCATTATGACATGTAGGCATATTTATGTACACAATAATAATCTTTTACATTTTAATCCTTCAATTTTTCATTTTTAAAAATGTTTGTGCTGCTGCGCATACCTGTGTGTGTAATAAGCAGAGTGTACACACATTGTGCACCTGCCTTACTAACGCGCTCTTAAAAAATATATATATATTAATAAGCAGAGTGTACACCACATTGTGCACCTGCCTTACTAACGCGCTCTTAAAAAATATATATATATTTCTATGGGACAGCAATGCCAGCAACGCGCCTGAACACACCTCGTTTTCAGACCAGCACACCCATGAGCACACAAATGGGTGCAAATGCATTTGCTATTTAAACAACGTGGCGCAGGACATGAAAATGACAACTGAGTTGAGCTGAAACTAGCAAAAAACACTTGCTTTGCGCCTGGCACCGCATTGCAATGGGTGTGTAAGATGGGGCCCCAAATGTTGAATTTGATGTTGAATTAAAATTGATAATTTTGAATTGATGAGTTTAAATGCTCTGTTTAAAATATTTTGAGAGTGATTAATAAACATAAATTATTATAAGTATTGTGCATTACTTTTATTAAGATAAATAATGGAATCGGAATCAGAACTAGTACTCATTAGGCAGAACTGGAACCAGAATCAGAACCGGAAAATTTCTTATGATACCCAACCCTACATGCCTTAGACATGTAGAAGAAACCTTGTTTCCTGTCTCAAGGCTCCACTTTGGCTGGATGCCATGGTGCAAACATCTGTATGGCTTTCCCCTGATCATTCTGTTCCTGGGAGTTCTGGAGAGAGTGTATAACGCGCTCTTAAAAAATATATATATATTTCTGTTCTGGCCGGGCCGAGTATGATTCTCTAACATAATATTCCTACTCGACAGCTCTCCCTTGGAGATTCTGACCAGGGGAGACCTCCTCTCTCGGATGGGGGGGCTCATCCTTCACCCCTGCCTGAAATTATGGAAACTGTGGACGTGGCCCCTGAGGGGCACACCTCATAGCCTCCGGCCTCTCAAACGAGGTTGTTGAGACCATACTCCAGTCAAGACCTCCCACCACAAGGAAAACAGTACGCTCCGAAGTGGAAGCTTTTAACTTCTTGGTAGGCAAAACGACTGCAGACCCAGTCAACTGCCAGTAAACCCATTACTTGTTTCCTCCATGGCACTCTGAAACTGAGTCCTGCACAGCACTCTAAAATACCAACTAAGGACTTGGCAATGGTTTTGGAAGGCCTGTGCAATGCCCCCTTTGAACCTACTGAAGAAGTGCCAGATAAGTTCCTGACCTAAAAAAACAGTTAGCTCTGTTATGAGAATAGGAGACCTTCAGGCACTCTCAGTCTCACCTTCATGCCTGGAATTTGCCCTGGCATGGTCAGAGCCTTTCTCCACCCTAGACATGGGTATGTCTTTAAAGTGCCCACTAACACACCATGGCCCATAGCGCTGCAGGCCTTTTGTCCTCCTCCTTTCCAGGATGCTGACCAGGAGAAGCTAAATCTGCTCTGTCGAGTGGTCCTTATTTCTGGGGTGCTTTTGTGGTGATGCTTTATATGATGTTGACCAGGAGAAGCTAAATCTGTTTGGTCCAACTAAGAAGGTCTCCCCATTGACCAAGCAAAGCCTGAGCAGGTGGGTGGTTGAGCCCATATCATAGTCCTCTGGCCTCCTGTCACCTATGGGATTCAGAGCAGGAGAAGCTAAATCTGCTCTGTCGAGATTGGAGTTATTTTTGGGTGCTTCCTTGCAGGAAATTTTTACTGTGAGAGGCTGATCCTCTCCGAATAGATTTGTTCATTTTTATAACCTGGATCTGGCTTCTACCTCAGGATCCCAAGTCCTCTCTTCTTAGATGTGCTTACCTGATAAACACTAGACAAGGACTTGTTAGTTTGGTGCAGTGGGCATTCTCATTCCCAAAGCATTGCAAAACAGCTCGAGTTCCCTGAGGGGACGTCTCAGGTTATGCATGTAACTATGGTTTCCTAAAGGGAACAAGACGCTGTGTCTGCCATACTCCCTGCATCCCTGTAGGCACTTACTTCATCCTTTAAACATGCTAACATGTGCTGCTCTGGATGCACTTTTAAGCTTCCTGGTTGCTCACATCACCCTGCTTGTAATGTTTTGCTTCTCCACTGGACTGATTCCACACGTGCTTCAGAACGTGGTCACGCAGAGGTGTTCCCAAAGCGTTCCGAGGCAGCATCTCATTCACTGAAGGGAACCATGTTTACTTACGTAACCTGAGACAGTTTGTTGTAAGGTTTTTTTTTCTTTTCTGGATTACTTATCTTACCGTGGGTGAAGTATCCTCAGTGTCTCTAGTCTGAAGCGAGGATCCGCCAGCAAAGAGAAAAGTTCCCGAAAATTCTGATTCAGTGGCATTAACACCCTTAGTTCAAGCTCTCTCAGGTGTGAAGGGTTCTTTTGAAAAGCAGAGAATAATGCTGATAATGTTTCCTCCTCTACAGAATAGAATTCCAACCTGTAAAGAGAGTTACGAGAGTTAATGCAAACTTTTTTATATCATTCTTGTTTAAGTGTGAGCACAAAGCACATTTAAGAGGTCATGAACTGAGAAATAAAATTTTCCTTGATCTTTTTACATGTAACAGGTCAACGTGCTATATTAAAAAGTTTCAAATTTCAAAACTTTCTTGTTAGTTCAAAAACAACTTTTATTAAAGGGGTGGTTGATTGTGATTTCACTTTTTTAAATGTTAGTTAGTGTGTAATGTTGCTGTTTGAGCATAAATAATATCTGCAAAGCTGCAGCACTGAAAGTTCAATGCAAATGGAGATATCGTCTTTTAGAATTCTGGCAGTTTAATGCGTACAAAAATGGCTGGTAAGTATGGAGATAAAATTGTTGCGTAATTCCAAATAAATAGATTATGATCCACATAATGGAGATATCGTCTTTTATTTTTGTGTCGGTTACTGTGCATTTGCGAATTGTGAAACATTTCTTGCGTCAAGACGTGCTGACAATCCACAAATAGTGGACTCCACCCACCGTCTACTCAAGCCAATCAGATAACAGCCACATTTCGCTGACCAATCGTAGCACGATCTCGCTATAGCCAATCACGTTTTGCTTTACAATCAGGGCAGTCTCATCCTGAGATAATTTTGTTTTTCTTTATTGTCTGGGATATGTAATATAAGGGCCATAAAAGGGGTAACTTTACAGTAAAAGATGTTTAAAATTGGATTTCGTTAGACCATTAGACTGGGTATCATGCTGTGTATCAGGCTTGTTTTGGATTTTGCCACATCATGAGGTCATAATGCGATGAAAGATCTCCTCTGCAGAAGAAAATCAATGCATATGTGAGGTCTGTTTTGGGTTTTGTTTCATGTTCTTGTTTTCATGTCTTTTATTTTGTAATTTGATTTATGCTGTTAGTGTCAAGCTGCCCTTGCCCTCATGTATTCCTGCTATTGATTCCTCTGTTCAATGTGTCATGTTCTGATTGGTTATTGTCCTGTCATGTGGTTCTCAGGTCTGTTTGCTCATTGGTTGATTCTTGTCATGTGACCCATAGTGTTTGCTACAAATAGCACTCATGTTCCCATTGTTCTTTGTCGTGTATGTATGTATCTGCTGTCGGTGAGTCTAGTCTGTTCATGCTACGTCAAGTCAAGTCAAGTCAAGTCAAGTCAAGTCAAGTCAAGTCAAGTCAAGTCAAGTCAAGTCAAGTCAAGTCAAGTCTTTGTTTGGATCACTTTGTGAATAAACTGCACATGGCTTCTTCAACTTGCCCTTCAGTGGGCTGCTCATGACAGCCTATGCTGCGTTCCAGGCAGGTTTTTGAGCCCGTAAATCACGATTTCAATCCACGACTCACGACTTTGTAGCGTTCCAGACAAGTCACGCCAAACTGCTTGCGCGCAAGGAATTGTAGCTAGATTATTAAATTTATTGCAACGTTATATTGTCCTAAAGTCTATTTCTCACAGTGTACCCCTTGCATAAACACCGCATCTGTAGGCAATATTATCCGTAGGGCTGCCATATTTATTTTGCGGGCTATGTGACGTCAGAGCTCGGAACTGGGAGTACATCGATCTAGTATGAGTTTACGGGTGGGAAGTCACGGGTTTGACTGCCGTTCTGGTGCACTTTCACGGGTAGAAGGTTGGAAAAACACGGGTTACGGGTTGCCTGGAACGCGGCACTACTTCTGCATTATTGCCTCTTTAGCCCCACCCACTGATTGACAAGATGCTAGAGAGATGCAAACACAGGATTACTCCATCAACATAAAAGATGTTGCAGTGCTGAGTCTGACTATATTGGATCCAATGTCGCAACACATAAGTGTGAGTAAATGTGTTTTTACCACTATTGCATTGTCTGTTCCAGATCATTTAATACATACTGTGTATTTATATGTTTTTAACCCAAATTACCCATGCTGTTTTCAGAGTATGTCACAGCAGCATCCATCTACTATTTTAAAATGTGAAAATGTTAGTCAATCATAGCAGTGGCCGTTTTGCAAAGACGGTCAAAAACTTCAAAAATCAAGCCAAAAATCTTTCAAGCATAATAGGTGTACTTCAGAGAACATTATAAAAAAAATAAATAAAAAAAATACAGTTCATGACCTCTTAAACTCATACCAGTTTATCTACTTGGTGTGCTGGTAAAAGGTTAATCTGAATAAGATTATGGTGTACTAAACATTTACAGTCCAGGAAAATGTGTTTCAATTCTTAAGTGACAGTAAGTTTCTTAGTGTCCGAATTTTGGAAAACCTCAAATAAATCCTGTCATTTGTGATCTTAAAATGTAAATATTCTTAGTATATCATGACTATTAAAGTTAAAGTGTGTAATTATTTAGATATTATCCCAGTTTATTATGCAGGGACAGCGGTAAACAAAAATAGTTCATTCGCAATATTAAAAAAGCTGTTTGAGCACCTCAACCTGCTGAAATTACACACTTCAGCTTTAAGGAAATCAGTATGTGTTGCAAAAACTAGGTTTGCTATTATTTACCTCAGAACCGTTACTTTGAAGTTCGGGTGCCTGAATGCCTTCGACAGATGCTTTAAAGCCTGATCTTCAGATCTCTCACAGCATCTGCTCAAGTCCAGCTCTTGCAGGTGACAAGAACTGCTACAGAGAGCCGAGGCCAGTTTCTGACAACTCTCTAAGCTTTCCATTTTTTGTAAACTGGGGAGCACAAAACAATATTAATGAATGAAATTACCTTAATACTATCATGCACCAAGGTAACTCAGTTTGAAACACAAATGGAGCAGAAGTTCAGTACTTAGATTTAGTGATTTGTTCCAATAAATAATGATCACTAATAAAAATAAAGTAAACAATTTTTACTAACGTCAGTTTCTCAAGATGACAATCCGGGTTCATTAAGATTTGAGAGATGCCCTCCACTGTCCTGTCACTTGTGCTGAATGCATTCAGCAGCTTCAGCTCTCTCAAATGTGTCGGGTTCAATAAAATCCCAGTAAGCAAAGGATTAGCATCTTTAGGATAACTAAAATATGGTGTCCTAAAGAGAATATTGTAAAGAAAGAAGATACAGGTACTCTATTTTAAGCATTTAAGAGATGAATGTATGTGAAATAACATCTAGATATGATTTTAACAGGAATTATCTGAAATGAGATGCATATATTGTTTTATTATCCCTTTAATGTCCAATGGATTTAAAGACTGCCTTGGTGTGAAGATCCTGCTGTTTTCAGTAAGGGACAAACAAATATTTATATTAAGCAATGAATCATTAGCTTAGCAACTAATGACAATTTTGCATTTGTGTGCATTGTGTTCAAAAATTCGTCCTGACTGTTATTCATAATGATTCATTCTCAGGATTGCTGCAAAGGACACAATAGAGAACATTCAGTAATATGTTAGATTAAAGAACACTATTCGCTGTTAACTAGTTGCTCCTTAGCATGCATATTACTAGCATATTAGGAATATATTACTTATAAAGCACATATTATTGCCTTATTCTGCACGACCATATTCTAGATTACTTAAAGGGGTCATTGATAATGATTTCACTTTTTAAACTTTAGTTAGTGTGTAATGTTGCTGTTTTAAACATAAACAACATCTGAACAGTTACAATGCTCAAAGTTCAAGTCAAAGGGAAATATTGTCTTTTACACAATCCACCTTTTAAGGCCAACAATTGTGACGTCAACTCAATGTAGATTTTAAACCATGAAAATAGCGCAAAAAGCTTAAAATTAACCAGTTTTCTCCAACAGTTAGAACCGTCGAATGCTGACATTGTCTTCTATGGTGTGCAACACAAACACCTCTGCTAAAATCTCAGAAAAAGTAGTCTGGGGTTTCATGACCCCTAGCCAGATAGCTAAATACCAATTCATTCTTATCCGTCAAACGCCTAAAAATTTCTTTTTAATCCCACCAGCGAACTTTTAATGTTGGTGTTTGTTGGCCTTTATTTGATCAGTGTAAATTATTCTTTGATTTATTTTAGGAGAACAGAAATGCGGTGTAAAATAAAGGTAAAATGTGAATTTTTTTTTTTTTAAACTAAGCATGAATACATTACAGTGCACCCCATAAACACAACAAGCCTTCGAAAATACCTGGTTGACCATCCCTTTAAACCCACCCATTACCTAAATATCACTACTCCAACAACAACAACAACAACAAGCCATAAATAAACTGCAAATTAGGAGTTTATTGAGGGAAAAGCGGCGCACAAGCTTAAGCAAGTTGTCATAATTTTTCACGCAAAATTGTTCAAGTGCAGTTACTGATGTTCTTTAAAAAGAAGACAACATAAGGTATGGTATTTTCTTAACTGGACAGACAATACTGAAATCTGTCAGTATCAAGTATGTCGGTATGTCAGTGACTTTTCGACTCTCAAGATGTGTTTTTGTTTTTTGCAAAGCATTCACTGCATGATGAAGCCTATAAGAATGCAGTTAGAAAGCCCCTATAATTCAAGTAATGAAAGTAAAGAAAACCTGTGTATAAGTTTGTTTTTTATATTTATCACACAATTTGTTCAGGTTTCATTTGCTGTTGTATGAACTCACCTGAGTATCTCCACTTTGCAATTAGGGCTTCTCATACCAATGGATAATTGTTCCAAGTTTAAATAAATGAGGGCCTTTTTCTCAATGTCAATCTCTCTGATACGATTGGCTGGTGATCTCAGAGTTGACGCGATCAGTGCCCAGCTCAGATTTGTGACCCTATCCAGTTGGACAGAAAGGAAAATAATTTATAGGTTAAATGACATGAAGTGCTAGGTAAATTGCTAAATATGACTGCCGTCTCATGTTATTTAGTGATCTCACTGAACATCCTGAATTTTAATTTGTCAAAATTACACTCAGTAATACAATTATTCTGTATTTTAAGTTTGTTTATGTTATGTTATGTTATGTCAGTCATCTAGATGTTACATATTTTATATATATATATATATATATATATATATATATACAGAATATACATTACAGAAGTTACTGTATATGCACACACAAATGCATACATCTCCCTGTGCTTACCTGAGGACTCTGGAGATCTTGATGACGGGCAGCAGTCTCATAATGGCTTCATCTACATTAGCATATTTCCTGACATCGAATATCAGTGATGTATCCTCAGAGGTCAGCAGAGTAGTGGCTATATTTGACCACTCTGAAGGAGTAACGTGCACATCGTCATCTATTTGAAATTTAATCGGGCCTGGATTGTTATCCACAGGCAGGGCTACGTCAAGCTCCTCCAAACAGCGAGAGAGATTAACTGAAATCTCAAATAATGGCTTTGCCTTGACTTTCTGTAGAATATTTTTGACTACTTCCTCTGTCCTTACTTGAAGAGATGTATTTTGGAACAAGCAGGACAGGAGCTTGTTGCTTGGACCTGCAGAGATGCCCAAGAGAAAGAGAAGAAAGATGTCTAGTTGGCCAGTTTTGCTCCTTAATGCTCTGTCAACTGCCCTTCTATGCATATCAATTGGTACTTCTGTAGGACTCAGCAACTTTTGTGCTTTTTCTGCAAGTGTAAAAGACATTACATTTCCCTTGCTGGTTTCATAATGTACAGCGACATACAATGCTGCCAGGAACTCTTGGACGCAGGGATGTGTGAAGCGGTACATTTTCCCTAAACCCATCAGGTTTTGTTTTCTGAAAAACATGGGCCAATCTTTAGAGAGTTTGACAGGAAGAAGAGGATCAGTACTGGTTTCTCTCTGGTCCTTCTCCATAAAGGTCAATGTGTCCTTTTCCAGCATGTGCCAAGCCAGCTCACCCAACTTCAGGATCTCCTCAGTGCTTGATTTAGCAGACTTTTCCACATGTCTCTTCATTTGAATCAGGAGAAAATGTGTGAACATCTCTGTCAAGGTGAGAGGAGGATTTGTATTGTAACTGTTACTGAAAAGCTCTTCCAAAACAGTGGAAGCCATCTGACAGAAGAATGGCAAGGAGCGCATGATGTACAGGGTTCTGGATGATTTCACGTGAACAGTCGCTCTTACTGCAATGGTTTGGTCATACAATTCACTTCTGATATGCTCTTCCCACTGCAAGTCATCAAACCCATGAAGTTCAACCACCTTCTGTATATGTTCTGGAGGAGTTAGACCTGCATCTTTTAGCCTTGAAGTGACCAAGATCTGGGCAGAAGGAAGAAGGTTCCCTTTGAGAAGATTCTCCCACTGCAAGGTCGGCGCATGTCTTGGTGCACTTAAAATTAAGAGGAAATCTAAATTCACCAAGTCCATCCAAAATAAAGAGGATCTGAGACTGTTCAAGGGTCTCTGGCTTCAGTAGCTTTGGAAAGAGCAAATCTAACAGCTGCATGAGGCTGAATTTCTTGTCGTATAGTATGTTCAGCTCACAAAGGTGAAGGGGAAACACAAAATCAATGTGCTGGTGTGTTCTGCCATGTGCCCAGTCAAAAACAAACTTCGTCACAGCTGTTGACTTGCCAGATCCAGATATTCCTCTCATCATAATGGTGTGGATATGCCCGTCTGTAGAATAATGAGGCTTCAGGAGATCATCATAATTAATAACATTTTCATCTTTAATGTCCTCATTGTAGGGTCTTTCCAGCTCACGCATCTCATGGACCATCTGGCCATCCAAATGTGTCCGGTTTGATACATACATCTTCAGTGGAATGCCATTTGGAGCCTTTAGAGTGTCTTCATATCGCTTTTTTAAGCTTTCTTGCAGTAAAGACTTCAAAGTTTGGATCTCCTCTTTAGAAGTTTCTTCATCAGCAAGTAAAGAACTGGAAATATGTCAGAAATGTGTTCTGTGAGATTGTATACAAAATAACTGTATACCATATTGTATAAATGATTCAACCTACCTATCTCATTCAACATGTATATCATGTGGGTGATCAGAAAGAGCTTTATCTTCTAAAAATAAAAAAATCTCTTTCTGATCACCCACATGATAAACATATCCCTTGCTACAGTTTATTTACCACCTAGACTAAAATTAGCTGCTACAACCCCAGTGCTAAAAAACGTGGTCTTGATAACATAGTCCTGAGTAACTTCAGACCCATTTCCAAACTTTCCTTTCTTTCTAAAATGTTAGAAAATGTGGTCACCGTACAATTACAGTCTCATTTAGACAAACACAATATGCATGAACCATTCTAGTCTGATTTTCATCCTCTCCACAGTACAGAGACTGCTCTTTTAAGAGTAGTCAATGACCTCCTTCTTGCTTCTGACTCTGGTGCCCTCAGCCTCCTGGTGGATCTGAGTGCAGCTTTTGATACTGTTTGCCATTCAGTACTCCTATCTCGACTTTGTGCTATCGGTATCACTAGTACAGCTTTTCAGTGTATAACTTCATATCTTTCAGACAGGCAACAATTTATAAAAACCAACAAACACAAATCTTGCTCTGTCACCATTTCCTGTGGTGTACCTCAAGGATCCGTTCTTGGTCCACTTCTTTTTCTAATCTATATACTTCGCAATTCTGTTTTTCCTCTTCCTTCAATTAAAGCCCTTAATCTTTTGCAGTTAGTTCAAAATGCTGCTGCTCGTATCGCATTCAGTTCAAAATACTTGTCCTAGTTTCTAAGGTGATACATTGATTTCTAAGATGATACATGGGGCAACATTTTCTTAGCAATGTTGCTTGCGAACTTTCACATTGAGAATGGGTAACAAATTTCTTCCTGGATAATTCAGATCACTCGTGGGCCCTGTGTCTTACCTGGTTGCCCGTTGATGGCAAAATTGCTCAGAATGTTGCCCTGTGTATCATCAGCTTACAGATTGAGTTATGAGAATTTCCCTGAAATACCCAAAAACCTTTTGGTGGTACAGCTTTCAGCATTTCACCTCCTAAGCTTTGGAAGAAGTTGCCTCTGTTCTGTCTCCTTTAAAACCTTAAGACTGAGCTAAAAAGCATTCACAATATGTTCTGCTAACGGATTGTCTCCATTCACTGTCACACCTTGACTTAATTCGTATACTGTCTCATAGCCACGTAAACATATTTTATCTGGGGGATCCGGAAGGCGGGGCTTGATGTGGTAGGGCAGGGCCATGGTGAGGGATTTTTGACAAAATCCTAATATTAAACAGCCCAAACTCTTATAGATTAACATTCAAATGAAGAAGATTTATATGTTAACCAATATATATTTGTGCGTTTGTGATTTTAGATCAATATTTTTTTTTTAGCAATATTTCAATTATTTAAGGGGATTTTACTAAATAATAACATCTTTACTAAATAATAACATTCTCTCATCAGAAAAAAAAAACTAAGTTTTATATGATCCTACAAATGATGTAAGAGATTAATTCATCACATACTGCAGACAACATCACTGATTATATCTTATAGCTTTTTTTTAAGAGTGCTTAAACTCATGCTATACTGATTTCAGTGACATTCTTTGATAATGTAAATGTTCTTTGCTCGCTGTATAATTTGTTCATTGTTTGAATAATCGTGGACATGCAGCGTTATAATTAAACTTTTTTTTTTTTACGTTATTAAATGTGATCAGGTTAAATACAAATTCAGTCTTACTAAAATATTTTGTAATAATATGGATAGCGTGTAATTTCCTTATATTATGTAACATGTCCTTAAATAAAACTTATTATTATTATACAAAAAAAGACAGGACAGTGCACAACAAGACTTACCACGACTCTGTGGACAGGTTATTCATTTTTGTTTGGTCTTCAAGAACATTGTGTTTTAGTTTTGATGCCATCGTAGTCAGCACTGAAAATACAAAACACAGACTCTATTTAAATACACAGGTCTCATGGGCTCTTTAAAGTTACTAAACTACACATAAATGTCCCTAATAACCTGAATTAGGTCCTGAGAAAACACACTTGTGACACTAAACAACAAATATTAGGCCTAATCTAAACCGCATGTGTTAGGCTATTATTCGGAGACAGAGAATTGAATTTTAGCATTAAATCAATGAGAGCACAAAAAAGTAAACCCAATCTGCCTCGATTAAAACAAAATCTTTATTTTATATAGCTACTTCATAGCCTATAGCCTATAGCAATCTAAGCCGTGTTCACGCTTTCTTACTTTCACTTTTTACTACTTTGTTTTTTTTTTTCCTAATCTCTGTAAACTTTAACCGAAATATCAATCCACCCCGGTATCAGCATGGATTAGCGCAGAAATGTGATGATAAGGTGATTGTTTCTGACAGCAGTCAGCGCGTACCTCTCTCAAGTGTCGGCTGCAGAAGAGGCGTGACTACCGAGAAACAGAAGAGGAAGAGAACGGATCGGCCGCTTAATATGCAGTCCGTTTTCACTACAAAATTATTTGCGGTGTCAGATTTGCGGAAGACACCCAAAAGAAAAAACAAAAAGAAAAGAAAGAAAGAAAAAACAAAGGACAACCTCGTCTCTTGCAGTTCCTCGTTTTAGCGCTAGTGGCGCATTTCAACCCATTTAGGACACAAAAACGCCATATCAATAAAACATTGCTTGTGACAGTAAATTCGGCTTTTGTTAACGCATGGATGAAATGCTGGAATATTTCGTACTGCTATCAACATGTGTTTCACCACAAGAACCCATGAATTCGTGTAGAACTGAATATGATTTCCACCAATACAGTGTAGCTTTATTACTTGTAACTTTCCCTGTTGATAACTGCTGGTTTTTTGTTTGGCATAATTTTATGCATCCCAATTTTGTGTATACATTATGGCAGTCTGCTCAAATGATAAAGGTTACATTCGGAATGATGTTGTAGTTTACACAGAAACTGTGCATGGGCTCATCGTGGCTGAGCTTCTGCTGCAAACTGCTTTAGGATGTCCAAAGTTTCTTTAACATAATACTTATATAGTTATTTGTAGTTTTCTTCTTGAAAAATATTATTTATTTATTTTAATTTTGGGGTGAAATGATCCAAAAGTGTTTGACAGGTTTTGTAGGATTCACCTGAGCAGTAAACGTTAATTATGTTTTATAGGCTACTCTCTTATGTTTTATATAAAATTGAGAATCATGGTTTTGCTGAATCAGTCATATTTGTTGTAGAGTTTGTAATACTTTTGTCATGTTGAATATAAAGTTTAGAATAAATATAAGATGATTCAGTTTGCTGTGATCACCTGTCATCTGGAGATGCTGCTGATTCTCAAATGAAACTAAATTAAGCAGGCTTTCAGCGTCTAGTCGAGCAAATTACTAGACACCAGCTACAAGTGCTTTAATGCACTAGTCAAAGTAATGAACTAGTCAAGTGTCAGAAGTTTCAAAATGTGTTGTTTTACAATCTGCAAAGAAGTGGAAAAGGGGAAATCAGGATTAGGCACAAAATAATGTCTTCAGAATCATTTACATGTGAAATGTGTGAAAATTGGCTGCAATCTGAAAAAAATAAATAATAATAATAATAATAATAAAATAGTTAGACAACAAGCATTAGATTTCATCCAGCAGATATGATGTAGGTTGCAGTTACTGACGTTATTTATCCTGTAATAACATGTAGAATAAACAAACTGAAATATTCTTTTTAGATCAAAAGGTGACCGTGTGTTTTCAGTCATTTCCGTCTATAGAGGCTTTTAGGTCCCATTTTTTTTTTTTATTTTTTTTTTTTTTTTAGTCTGGCCTTTGAAGTAGAGAAAGTTTGACTTGAGAAACTTTTATAAATGTTTTTTAATGTTTTTTTTTTTACTCGTGTGTAAGTTATGTGTGTATATTTCATTTTATCCTTAACTTGTGAAGCACTTTGGGCAACAAAACAGCTGGTGATTTGTATTCTTTAAAATATGATTGTGTTCCACAGAAGACAGTCAATCCCACAGATCTGGAATGACAGGAGAGGGAGTAAATGATCATTGAATGTGTATTTTAAGATCAGGTTTTATAAGAGAATGGCTCCCTCTGGTGGACTGAACTAATCTGTCATTAATAATAGAGCAGTATAGAGTTTTCCGAGGTTACTGCTCGCTGTGATGCCCCTATAAAGGTGTGGGTCGTACTTCTCACCTTGTTTAAAAATTTGCCTTATTAGATTTTCTTTCCTGATTTCAGGAAAGTGTCCTAATTTTAGTAAGAGACTGAATCATTTCAGAATAGCATCTTTCAGAGGAGAGGAAGGCACCCATTTGCTTTAAAAAACTGTTTTTGGCTTATCAAAGTAAAGTTTTAGCATAACAGATGTTCACGATATGTTCATGTATCTCTACTCTATAATGTGTGTCTTCTATACTTCTACGGATCTCAAAAGATGCAGTGTTTGGAGCTGGGTTAATACTCCTTTATAGACAAGTTCTTTTGCTACTTCCTCATTACATTTCTGGCTACATTCAAAATCAAAACATATTGATCTTTTAATAATTGCTGAAATGCTAAAATGTTTGTTTTCAACTTCCAAAGACGTGTCCAGTGACTGATAAATAAATATTTGATTGCTAAATATTGTACCCTATGAAGCAACTGTACCATGAATGACTGCCTGATACATAATATATGGTTATATTGATGATTAACAATCAAATGATTAACTGGAAACTAGTTGCTGGTGCCATCAGTTGTCTTCTTATGAATGACTTGTCTGTCACTGAATCAGTGTTGCGGATGCAAAGTAGGGCCTTCATTACCAAACACCAAGTAACTAAATTAGGATACAATTATGAGTCATTCTCAAACTAAAACATTCAATTGTTGGTTACTTTACCACTAACCTTCATCTGGGAGATCACAGGGTAAGTGAGTAAGTGTTTGAGGTTACATATGTCAGATTTATTGCATGACTCGAGCTGTTGCTATCAAATGTTGTTTAACTTATTGGGTATTTTAATTTAAAATACATTTTGATGCATCTTTGTCCAACCATGGTTACAACTTTGGTATTCAACATGATAGAGATTGAATTTTATACTTTATACTTATATTATATTAGCTTTAAGAAAAAGAAATATTACTGCAAAAGGACATTTTGATTATTATAAATTTTTTTAATATACAGATAAATCATCTTTAAAATTTAACATGGTTCTGAGTCAGATTCAGTCACTAATCTGTACTTACTGCTTTATTATTTTTAATATACTAAAATACTACTATATTATTATTATTATTTTTTATTTATTTATTACATATTCTCTGTAAACTTTAACCGAGATATCAGCCGTATCAGCATGGATTACAGCAGAAATGAGATGATATGTTGATAATTTTTTGACAGTGTCGCTGCCCAAGAGGCGTGACTATCGAGAAACATACGAGGAAGAGAACAGCTCGCCACATAACAACATCCAGTCCCACTCGGAGATTAATTGCGGGAGACACCAGAAAAGGTAAACATCATTCGTCTCTTGCAGGGTGCTCCTTTCTGTGGTCGTTTTGACGCTAGACTGCGCTTGATTCAACCCTGATGAGCTCTAGTATGAGCAGAGTTGCGTCTTACATTTCATCCGACTGCAACTCAGGACACAGAAAGTCCTGTTTAATATAACTGTGCTTTTGTTAGTAGATTCGGCTCTTGTTGACATATGAATGACATGCTGGATGGCATATTTATCAGCATGTGTTTCACCACAGGAACCTATGATTTCATGTAGAACATATGATTTCCATCAATAAAAAGGAAGCGTGTGACTTCTTGACCACCTGTTGCTAATGTCTAGAAAACGGGAAATGTGTTATCTTACCTAATGGTGTAGTTTAGTTAGGTAGTTTAGTTATTGTGTCATTGGCCTATTTACTTACTCTCACATGGGTTTTAACACTTTTATAGTAGAAATGAAGTTAATTCAATAATATAGTTATTGCAAACTATTACTCAATGTTTGAAACAACTCTTTAGGAGTTTCTTAAGCAGCTAGAGCTACTGTTAATGAACTGAACCTGCAATGTGCCTATTTGCCTATTTCTTACTTGAATGGAACATGAACGAAGACATTTAATGATAGTATGAATTTATATCTGCAATAAACCGACAGTTAGCTACTATATATAAGTGACTTAAAAACCTCTCAGTTCAGCTACTTACAGGAACTGAGGTTGAATGTCGTAAACTGTATATCAGGGGTGTCAAACTCGTTTCCTGGAGGGCCACAGCCCTGAAAAGTTTAGATTCAACCCTTATTAAACACACCTGGTAAGTTGCCTGAGTGACTGAGCTTGAGCTATGGTAGTTTTGCTTTATGAAACCAAATCAAGTGAAAATAAGTCAGACTTACTGAAATAAGCCTGGCTTATTTGGTAAACCTGTTTTATGGAACAGCCCCCTGATCCAGCTAATAATCCCTTCAGGCTTATTTGAAAGCTACAGGGGTATGTGTGTTGGAGCTAAACTCTGCAGTGCTGCGGCCCTCCAGGAACTGAGTTTGACACCCCTGTCAAATGACGCTTCCTATTTGACTTTATTTTTGACTGCTATCAAAACATCCTTTGATGTAATATGAAGAAAGTGTAAAGCTTGGGTAAGTCGCATGAAAAATCAAGCAGAAACTGTCTTAAGGGCTGTTCACTCATGCAAATTTGAAAGATAACTATAATGATAACTATAGCTTTCGCATCAGAGGATAAAAGCGTTTTCTTTATTAAAATCACACGCTGCAGTTATGTTTTGAGGATATAAAAGCTCAAGCTCTTTAAAGCCGGATTTATTCTGATTGGCTGTCAATGTTTTTATCATTCATCATCTGGGGGTAAAAAAATGGTCAAAGTGTTTCCAGCAATATTGTTTTGCTGTATTGTCATAGCTGTGGTGTGGACTTCACCATTTTCATAGAATATAATGATTTTTAAAGCATTATCTTCACAGAGATATATTCTCTATCTCTTTTATCTTTATACGTGTGACATTTTTATTACTTATTTAATTTTTCGAAATTTTCTGTAAATTATCATTTTTTCCCCTTACAGGAGTATTTAAATGAACTGTATGTGTGTGTGTGTGTATATATATATATATATATATATATATGTATATATATATATATATCTCTTACTAACAGTGTTGGGGGGTAATGCATTACAAGTAACGCAGGTTATGTAATCAGATTACTTTTTGATGAATGAATTACTTTAAAATTTACGGAAAATATATTTTTCAAATAAGTTACGCAAATTACTTTGTTTTCCTATTTATTCCCTGAGGCCTGCTGTCCCCATGTTGAGAGAAACTGGGACTTAGTGCAGAGTCAGAGACACTTTCTTCAGTCTGAGGTTTATTAATTTCACTCTTGGTGTAAAAGGGCCTTTACAGTCACCAAAAATATGACTTTTGGGTTTTGTGTTATTAAAAATAACCAAACCCAACCCAGGTGACAAAAGGCAATGCAAAAGTAACATAATGCATTACTTTCCATAAAAAGTAACTAAGTAATGCAATTAGTTACTTTTTTATGGAGTAATGCAAATAATGCATTAACTTTCCCCAACACTGATTACTATTATATATACTTTTTTTTAACATGGAATCATGATGTTATTTGTCAGCTTCCTATTAAATGTACTTATAAGAATAAGAATGAGCAAATTATTAATTCTTTGACCGAAAAAAATATTTATTTTTTCACTTATATTTTTCCTTTGAATTCCCAGTGTGTGCTCCGTTCTGGCCTGGACTACTGTGTGGCTGTCCGTATCTGGAATATACATTCCCTTCCTCCGGTACTCCAGAGATCACAATGGCAACAATCGTCATGGAGCGGATTGGCCGGCTCTTCATTAATCTGCAGCAGGTGGGGCGAGTTCCCCAGATGCTCACCGAGGCCTTACCCTCCACGGCCGACACCCTGCGTGACACGGAGGTGCCCTGGTTTTTCCGTGGACACTACATTCACTCTGGCTACCGGCCGCTGCACCAGAACTGGCGCTACTACTTCCTGTCGCTCTTACAGCGGCACAACGAGACCGTTAACGTTTGGACGCACCTAATCGGCACGCTAGTGGTCCTCGCGAAAACCGCACGGCTTACAGAAACCGTCGATTTCATGAACGACCCTCATTCCTGGCCGCTTCTCATCCTGCTCTTGTCCTCAGCGAGCTACTTGACCTTCAGCACCGTGGCCCACCTGTTGGCAGCCAGATCTGAACTCTGCCATTACGGCTTCTTCTACCTGGATTACGTGGGAGTGGCGCTGTATCAGTATGGCAGTGCAGTGGCGCACTACTACTACGCCATTGAGGAAAGCTGGCATGCATGTGTACGAGGATGTTTCATGCCTATTGCTAGCTTCTTGTGCTGCCTGTCTTGCTTCGGCTGCTGTTACGGGAAGTATCGCAATTACAGTCTTCCTTCCTGGGTTCGTAATGTAGGCCAAGTTGTGCCTTCAGCTGTCGCTTACGGTTGGGACACCAGCCCAGTGTTTCATCGCTTTATCGTCTGGTTTTTGTCCTCGACGAGGGGCGACTTCAGAAGCAGTCCTGCTCTGCTCTTTCACTTCGGCCAAGTGGTGTTTTTTCTTTCCAGTGCTTTTTTCTTCACCCAGCCTGTTCCAGAGCGCTGGTTCCCAGGTCACTGTGACTTCTTAGGTCAGGGTCATCAGGTATTCCACGTACTAATGGTTTTGTGTACAGTCTGCCAGATCCAGGCTTCATATTTGGACTACCTCAACCGCAGAGACCTCTATGTGAAACTCAATGCTGATGGCGAGGCATTGTTCTTTGTTACGCTCTTTATTTTAACACTCATCACCTCTACTATGATAGCATTGTATATGTTTGCGAAAGTAAAAAGATTAGTCAGTTACAAGGAAAAACTAAGTAAAGAATAGAATAGTTTGTCCTGCACCTTGATCCTGGATGGTCTGCATCTGGTCACGCTTTTAGGGAGCGTTACAGTTATGGGCATTTTTTCTGATGAAATGATGTATTCAAGCCCATGTAGCTAACAGTACTTCTGCATGTTTCTGGATCAGTATTCTTGTTGGTCACTGTTACTATCAACGAATTCGATTTTACAGTGTTAGGTTAGGGATCAGGTTATGGGTATGTTTGTTTTACACGTGCTGTTCAAGAACTGAACTTTGAGCGAATGCATTTAACTGAGCATTTGTGTTAGTATTCTTGAATGTATTTTGAATTAAGTGCTTTTGTTAAAGTGATACTTCACCCAAAAATTTTTATTGTGTCATCATTTGCTCAGCCTCAATGACTTTCTTTGTTCTAAAGAGCAAAAAAAAAAAAACTTAGTTGTTTTGAGGAATGTTGGTAACCAAACAGTTTTGACCATTGGCTTTTGTTTCCACAGAAGAAAGTCAGTCATACAGGCTTGAAAAGAGATGAGGGTGAGTAAACGAAGACAGGGGGAACTATCCTTTAATATTGGTCTTGTGAGGTACTTCTGTTACACACCAGCCAGCAAGAAAACATTAATGAAGCCAGAATACAGTATTTGAAAAATAATTTTCATGTTTACTTTTTTGTCCTGAAGTATGTAAATTCTAAGTAGCAGATTTTGTTATGAATGCTGTCTTTTTTTAAATGTTAGAACACAATGTTATAATATCGATCATCATAACAATCTGTCTAAATTTCTCAGTGATTTTTTTTTTTTTTTTGGTGACGTATAAAGAGGGACAGTATTACCAATGCAGTTATCATCACTGCTGTGCCTTAATGAGCATTTAAGATGAACCTCAATGATTCTCATCACACATTATATGTAACTGATAACAAACAATAGCACTATATTATTCAGATTGCTTGCATTTGAATGGACAGTGTACTGATTTTTTTTTTTTTTTTTATCATTATTGCACTTGACGGTTACAATTATTGCACAAACCAGTGCCTACTTACAGTATAAACCAGGGTCATATATCTGGATATTAAAGGTAAAGGCAATCCAGATGCACATTTATGTTTTCACAAGTTTTCTCCTTTCTAGTGTTGCTACGTTTACCTTTTATGTAAAAGGGACACCCAGCAATTAGGATGCTTAATTAATGCACTAAATAATGTTCCACAGTGTATAATTGCCTACTAGTGCTTAAATAGTATGTTAATTAGAATGTAATTTTTGAAAATAAACATTTAAAACCAACTCCTACTTTGTTGCCGCATTTTTGTGCAATTCAGTTTAGTGTTTGAATAATGGCAGTCTGATAATGGGAACATTGCTGAATGGTATTCTAACTTACTGCATACTGAAATGTAAACAGCATGATTTCCCTGGGGTTCATGAGGGACCTGTTTTGAATTTGTAAAAAAAAAAAAAAAAAACTTTTCATTGATTAATTATTTCATTTTAATTGTTTTTATTGTATTTTTGTATTTCACATTTTTATTAATTACTATTTTTTTTACTAATTACATGTAAAAATGTATTCTAATAAAAACAATCAAAATAAAACATTAAAAATAATGTTTATACATGTCATGAGACCATTTACTTCAAAGAACTGTGACCGTGTAAATGTGCTGTTGTATAGTTGAATAAATTACAGAAAAGTTTGGTAATCCCTGCAAACAAAGTTACAGTTTGAAAAAAAAATAATACACATTTTAATCAAATAGTAGTATACTACACACAATACCACACAGTCCAATCACTTAATTGTTATGTGGTGCTTTTATCCCTATATCTGGGCCATAGGACAGTCTGTGAAAGAAAGACCACCTTGTTTGGAGAAGATCATGTGATTCGAGTAAACACAGAGTCTGAGGCTGTACTGCCCTCCTGTGTTTTCTTTGGAGCGGTCAGCTTTATGTTAGGTTAAAATAGTTTTGTTGGCACAAATATTAAAAAAGGTCAAAAAACATGAATGTCCCGTGTGGCCTGTACAACAGGAAACAGTTGACAGTTTCCTGGAAAATGTCTGATGCAGTAATGCAGGACTGCGACCGGACTGCAGCAAACTCTCCACTGCGAACACACTGATAAACTTTATCTGAGGGAGGAACTTCCTCTTTCAGAACTGTTACTGTGGGCATTTGGGTCAGTGTACACATGTATTAGTTATAATGTGTTTTTGACAGAAAAGGTCAGTAGTTTAGTAGTGAATATCAGTTAGTTCTGAGTAACTATCATTAGTAGCAATAGTAGTATTTATGTGAAACAAAGAATTTCATGGGGATATTTCTACAAATGTTGTTTTCAATAATCAGTATAAAATCATGGTAAAGGTGTTGACTATTTAAAAAATAAGCACCTACTGACAAGAACAAAGTATACGATGAAGTGGGCGAAGAGTTCACATGATGATGTAATTCTGACAGAGTTGTTTTGTTTATGGAATTGTACATAATTTTAACAAGAAGGACTGTGGTAATGAATGTCTTAAAGGGCCAGATCATCCAAAAAAAAGAAAAAAGAAAAAAAGAAGACAATTCTGTCATTATTTACTCACAACCCAAGTTGTTCCGGATTGGAGTTTCTGTCTTCTGAAGTTATTTTGTAGAATGTGTGTAATCAACCCGCATTGACTTCCACAGTATAAAAAAGTAGCTACTATGAAAGTCAATATTTGGTAACCCTCATTTTTTCAAAATATCTTCTATGTTCAACAGAAGAAAGAAACTTGAAGATTAAAAAAAAATGATTACAGAATTTTCATTTTGAGTTAAAGTTTTATTATGTCCATATAACAGAGAATCCGTAAATGCAAACCAGGCTACTTGCAATATTTGCTAATACAGCAAAATTTGAGAACAGAACCCTCAAAGTAAACAAAGACAAAAATGAAATGTATTTTTTGTAAATAAATATGTCGTCTATTGTTATTAATAAGTGTTGTTAAACTAACTGATTAGTGATACATACGTCATAAGGGGAAACAAAAGGCCGCCAATTGAATCTTCAGCCTACTTCCTCGTGTAGAAATAAGGCGCTGTCTCTTTAAATGAGTGACTAGCGGCTGTCTGTGATGAAACAGAGACTGAAGAGCAAGAACGAGAACTGATCGCCTCCAGAACACACAAAGAGACATCATTCACGACCGACGCTATGGGCATCAAGCTGTATTACACCACCGTCACTGCATCGAGAGAGGTGAGGATAAACCTGTGGCAGTGCATGTGAAGAATGCAGAGTTAAACACAGCTGAAATGGAGGATTAGGCTTCTAGACACACCCAGCTGCTCCGTTACCATGCATCTAACGTTCGCACATTTAAACGCTGATGCAACATGGAACGCGTAGAAATGCCTTACCTGGACATTACTGTGCCACGCGAAGGTTTTAAATGATTGCAAAGCGCAGTGGTTTGTAGCGATGTTGAAGAAGGATGATGATGTGCATTGGATTGATAGCGGAAGTCATTTCTGTCTGTGTTGCATCTAATTCTTCTCTCACTAACGGTGCATCAGTGTGCCGTTATAAACTATTTGTTTTTGCGCGTGAATAAGAACGCACTCTTTCGTGGCAAATGAGCTGCACGCTACAGTTGCATTGCAGCTTTGAGTCTGTGCACATCTGTTATGAATTTAAAGAGGAAGAAAAAAATGCGTTTTGATTCACAACTGAATTTGTTGTGTTTCTATAATCACCGGGTATACAAATCACGCGAAGAGCATACAATACTGAAAGTGCACCGGATTTGTTTGCTTTTAAAATTTTACACAGAAATGTTACTAAAGTAAATTATTCTACATGGAGTGGGGTCGCCCCCTCATGGGTGCCACCATGTTAAGAACATATGACCAACCATGATGTCATGGAATTTTCTTTCATGTTGCAATTTACACTCAAATTAGTATTAATCATAATAGCAAAAAATAAGAATATAACGCTTGCAACCAATGCTTAATGCACACACACAAATAGCAAATGAAATAAAATAAGACAGCAAGCAGAGAGTTTGCAGTATTAATGGTAAATAATGTGTATTCTAGTGCGGATGCTGAAAGAATTGTTGGAAACTTGTTTAATGTATGAGATTTGCATTGAAATCCACTATTAAGCCCTAATCATCTTTTACCATTTTAATGTAGGCTAATGTTTAATGTTTAACTGTTGTATTGTTCAAGGTGTGGTTTCTGCAGATATGACCCAACTTCCTGAATCTAGCTTTGTCATATAGTGTTTCATTATTAATCATCAACTCAGCATTTTGTAGTCGAAAAACCACTGTTGAAAAACCACCTATTCATGCAATGCATGGTTTAATTTGGTACATTAAAAGACCAGATGAGAAGATTGTTTTGACTGAACTGTTTATAATGCATTTCCTGCATGGATACAAGTACGTGAACTTCCTCCATAATGTTCTCTCATGATCACTTGACTTTTCAGGAAGTCGTGTAAAGATGCATTCCAGTTTTATTGCTATTAGCCTGTACATTTTTTTTTTTTTGAACACTTCATTTCATTAGACTGTATGTTGTGTGTCTGTATGTTGTGTGTCTTTTGTAGTTTGTTCTCTTTAAGCAGTCTTTGAATCTTGAGCAAAATCTGAATAATGTTAGCGGTGACTTGACAAATGCAAATGAGACCGCAGCTCAGTTCAGTTATTTAACAAAAGAGTAGTGCTAGGAAAGAAAAGCACAGTTACTTACTGCTTGACCGTTTTCCTTGTTTCCCAGGTCAAGTCTCAGCAGGCCGAGGTGATGCGTATTCTGGAAAGTAAGAGCATCAAGTATGAGCTGATTGACATCTCGGTGGGCGGTGCTGTTCGGGATGAGATGAGGAGTAAATCTGGCAACCCCACAGCAATCCCACCTCAGATATTCAATGAAGACCAGTACTGTGGGGTTAGTTTGTTTGAACTTAAAACCTTAAAGCAATAGTTGCCTTAAAAATGAAAATTCACCCTCATGTCATTACAATCCCTCATGACTGACTTTCGTCTGTTGCACTGAGCTGTGTTTTTGAACAATATCCTTTTCAATTTTGTCCCATGTTATAAAAGTAAACGGGAACGGTCCCAAAACAAAACCATACTACCAAAAAAATTGATGGTTTGATGGTTTGTGGGACTAACAGACCAAAATTATGTCATTATTTACACAAATTATGGCTTTCAAGCAGATGTTCTGAAGCCCTCCTGCAATGATCTAAAGGACCCACTCCCAGAAAATGATTTTAAACTATCTAAACTGAACACGATTTTGAGCGAGGAGTACCCCTCGGATCTGATTTGTGCCACCTCAGATTCAAATTGACCCCCTCCTGCCTCACAAAATGCATTGATTTTAACCATTCAATGCGGACGATTGGCAGTGTATTTGGAGCATTCACTGCTAAAATCAAACGTGCTTTCGCACTTTGTTGGCGCGGAGCCAGAGACACGCTCAGTGCTTTTCATAGCCTTTATCACAACAGTTCAGTGTTTTAAACCATAGAAAATATATTTTATGTTCCAGACATTTCAGTTAATTACTAGCAAAAAATACATTTGTTAAATACACACTGACATTTGTGAGTTTGTTTAATGCACTGTTGTCTAAGGAAAGCTGCAATAATAATCCTTTCAATTAAAATCTGACCACGTGTTTTATTCATGTAGGTAACTATAAAGTTCACTCTATTCTTCTCCTAGTTTTGACTTTTATGTATTGTGGGAGAAACGGGTGAATTTGTGATTTCATCATTTATTCACCCTCATGTCATTCCAAACCTGTGTGACTTTATTTCTTCTTTAGAAGTTGGAACTTTCAAGAAGATATTTTGAAGAATGTTGGTAACCAAGAATGTTGGTTTTGGTTCCAACTGACTTCCATGGTATTAAAACAAATATGGAAGTCGATGGCTATAAGCAACTGTTTGGTTACCAACATTATTACACAAATATCTTATTTAATTCAAAGATATTCAGTAACATTTTATTTTTTTTCCCCAGATTAGTTTCAGGTCTTTATAGATATGCTGAAACTCATACTTGTGTTGTGTTTCTCTTTCTTTCAGAACTACGAGATGTTTTCTGAGGCGGTGGAGGCAGACACAGTGGAACAGTTTCTGAAGATTGCATGAGAGCCAAACCTGGTAGCAACCATCATCCTCTTCCCTTCCCTGGTCCATGTCCACATTCCCAAAGGGAGGCCTGCCTGTCCCCCTCTGCTCCGCTGGCGGCGCCTGCCTTAGATGTCTCAATGCCATGCCACATGCCAAAATCAACAGAAAAGCACACACTCGCTCTGTAACACCATATTTACCCTCAAACTGAGACCCGTTCACTCATTCATCCCTTCATGCTTTTGTTTTAAGGATCTTGTTTATTTCCTCTCTTGTGTCCTCTTTGGTTCCGACTTCTTAAATGCCACTAATTTGTCTTAATCTTGTTTGGATCAGAGCGCTTGGATGTGTAGTAATTAGGTCACCTAATCTGGGCAGCACCCTATGTTTATTCCAGACTGAACTAATGCACAGTCCAAGAAACACCAGAATCATTCTGTGTCCAGTAGTTGAATCAGATTGCCAATTTGTATAAATGCCCTTCATATATTTCCACTTTTAGTACTGATAAATCATTTAGAAATGCTTAACTCTCCATGGGCTGAAATTTATTATGTGTTGGTACCTTAAAAACACAGGCCCTAATTTGCAGCATGATGTGAACCAGCTGCATCAGATTCTGTATTAAGCACACTGCTTTGTATTGTGTGTTTTAGCAGTGTTGAAGCCACAGGTTTGCTCTCCGAGACAGATTTCCGTTAAACATTCCCAAATTCAGGGACTGAAAAACGTTCCATTGCATTTAACTGTGCCAATAAATGTCTGTACGAATGGGTTTTCCATGCAAGCATTTTCCTCTGTCCTCTTGGTACAAATCTTATTCCAAAGTCTGAAATATCTAAGAGTCTGAAAATCCATTATAAGAATGATTCCACAATGTTTTTGGTCATGTTTTACCAAAATAAGAAATCATATTTTGCATTAAAAAATATGTTTGTTTTTTTTGCATTTTGGAAATTTCTTTCATGACAGTAAACCTTTAATGTATTAGTAGTATATATAATTCTACTATTACATATAAATGCTTTAATCATTTTAATTTTACATTTAAATTGATCTGCATTGCTGTAATGATAATTGTGCTAAATTGTCATGAAGATAATTTCAAAATGCAACAAAAAAGGCATCATTTAAAAAAATATAATTTGTTAGTTTCATCTTTTGATTTTAGAGCGAAATATGACCCGGACACAACCATAAATGTAATAGCAGAATAATGAGAGAGATCTGCTTAACTGCTTAACCCAATGAGTGGGCAAAATACTCCAACACATTCCTGTTATGCCGTAGAACTTCATCTCATTTCGTTCTGGTTATGCACTAAATGTTGGTGTTTCTGTGATCAGCAATGCAAACCCTCCCTGAGCTCTTAACTAGCTCAGTACTTCAGCTGTAGCCAAATCACTCCATACGGCATAGTTCACATGTGCATGCTGTTCCATCAAGTGTCTATTGCCATCAAACTGAGCTCACTGGAGGTTGTAGCATTGACATTTCCAGCAGGTTATCCTCTAGCATGTTATGTTGATCATATTGGTACTTAATTTTTATACTGTATACTTGGCACAGTCTTACAATCTTGATGCGAGTCGTGGTCCCACGTCTAATTCATTTCATCTGGTATTGGTAATGTCTGCTGCTTCCAGTTGGTCTTGTTTGCAGTGTATGCCACTGTTGTTCTCCGCGGTCGAAGTTGAGGATGTGGGACCTGCAGGCACAGACAGCTGGCTCATGAAATGATTGTGAATCTTCCTCTGCTGTTATTGTTTGTAACAATTTCTTGTGCTCTCTCTGTGCTGTACTGCTTTGCTTTAGGACCAACGCCCTTTCTGGCCAAAATAAAAGAATGATCATTAGGGAAAGAAATGCTGTTGTCTTCCAAGAAGATGGTGACATTGTGATGTATGGGTCAAATAAAAAGTGCAAAAAAACAATTTTCAGTTCTTTTCATGTTGATGGCATATAATGTTTAGATTTATTTGCTGGGAACATGCTTTTATAAAAATTTATATATATATATATATATATATATATATATATATATATATATATATATATATATATATATATATATATATATATATATATATATATATATTTTAAATAATTAGCAACATATTCATGGTAATCAAATCAAGCGTCCCGAGTTCGAATCCCGGCTCAAGGACCTTTCCCGATCCCGCCTCTTTCTCTCTCCCACTTCACTGTTCTGTCATAATAACGGCAAAAATGCCAAAAATAAATATTAAAAACTGTTTGGTAACACCTCTTGAAGCTTGTATAATGTATTATAATTTATAAAGCTATAAATAATGTATGCTGTAATGCATTATATATTTTCATAAATAATTGTAAACAAAGTTAAAATGCATTGTTTACATTAAATGAAGTGTCTGATACCACCGCACTTTTGTTCTTACTTTGGGTATAATCTTTGGACCTGAACCTGAAGGGAGGATATATTGACACATGATCAGGGAGCTGTAGTTAATTATTCATCCCCACTATCAGCTCTTCACACACACTGACGCTGCAACATTAAGTGGCCTGAAACAGACCATAAGAATTAGATTAGATTCACTTGCCTGATAATTACACATGAATATATTTGTGGATATTAAATGTAAATTGTGAAGTCAAAATTGTTATAAAATATGAAAATGTGGCTCAAATTGAGCAAGATATTTCAATATATATTTAGCATCAGGTTGAATTCTCCAGGCTTACAATATAAAAATTGTATTGTTCCTTTTTTATTAGGCTATTTACAGTTCCTTTATACTTCCTTTATCTATCAATATGAGAAATGCATCTAGTCAGCTCATACAGTTCTGATTTATTATAGCCAGCACGACATTTCTGCTTTCTACTTCTGCTTCCTGAACATTTTTATTATTATTATTATTATTATTATTATTATTATTATTATTATTATTATTATTATTATTATTATTATTATTAATAGTTTAATTTAACATTGATCTTAAAAGTTGCATTCTTTGCTTTACTGCTTAAATTTTAAAGTCGAATCTTACAGGCTCTTTATTATTATTTTGACATTACAAAAATGGAAATTCATGTACATTTCCAGTATGTTTTGATCTAAATAACCAACCTATACTCTTTTCTGGAAGGTAGGTTGATTGGGAAATCACGTTCATTTCTATGATAACAGCGATGTCTTGCCCCCTCGTGTGGATGTGAGAAAAAAAAACACAGCCACTTTGCACCATCCACTTCAAATGAATGAAATAATTATCTAATGGCCAGTGAGAAAAGACACTAATGCATCGGCAATGTCTATGACAATAAAGCTACTTGAATCTGAATTTGGGTGAAGTTGAGAGAGGGTTGAGTGGGGGGTATTTGTATAGATGCTGAAATGTCCATTAATCCATTGCCTAGATTGAGAAGGGGCTCTTTCCAAAGGTTTTATCCAGGGCCCTGCC